>NC_141341.1:20425000-20587500 GCF_037954235.1 Aulostomus chinensis | reverse complement strand
AACACTGTTGGTTTTAATAGAAAACCAGGTTGAGGAGATACTGATGTGATTGTTGCTGGGCTGCGTGCCGGACAAAGACGCCGCTCAGACTCCATTTGGAGGCTGGGACGTCTCCACAGCGCTTCATTTCTAATATTTTCCACACACATTAGCAAATACTGCACACATTGTTCAGCCTTGAATGGACAAGAAAATTACAAGATCAAGGAAAGGTTTGATGGCTGAACTTTTAATTTGGAAAAACCCTGATTACAAGTTCACCCTAATAATTACAGTGATGCTACACATGATGAGAATTACACAGTGAGCACGTGATTTTAAAAATAGGCTTCAAAATAAATAAGTCTTCTCCCACGCAGGAGCCATAAATCATCACCAGGAACTGTATTGCTTCATTTCACTGGTAAAGGGAACAGGAGGATGCTTCCGGTCCTTCCCTCGCGCCCCCGCCGTCCTCGCCACGAGCGCATCGATCCGTCCAGGTCACTGGAAGCTTCATCAACTTCTCTCTGTGAAGGCCAATTAGGAAACTAAACCCAAGCGTCTTTAATACTGACATAAAATCTATGCCATGATTGGCTGGAGAGGACCAGGTTTAGCAGGAGGGTGACAGAGATGGCGTGTTTCCATGACTCAAGTGTAAATGTTTAATAACCTTCATCCTAATCTAGTACTAAAAATGCGTGGATTAGCGCTACCGTGACTAGCCGATGAGTGTGATGGCAGGTTAGGTCGCATGAACCCATCAGGGGGAGAGTGGGGGTGTGAGGGAGGAGTTCTGCATCCAGCCAGCAGGTCCCAGACGCAGGGGTCCAGACCACAGCAGCGAACTGCTGCTCTCAGCCACCTCACACTGGGGGGGCACGTTTGAATTTCTGAGTTTTCGCTGTCACATGCCTGCAGTCCTTATGCTAAGCTAATTAGCCAAGTTCTTACAAACACAGAGGCGTTTACATCCACCGCCACATCCTGGAGCGACTTCCCAGGTCGTCGAACCGAGGTCCACAACTACAACCAGTCCTCCAGCTGCAGGGTCTTCAACGTCACTCCCACCCTGAGTTTGCTGTGTGTTTGGGTGGAACTCATTGATGGAAGATGATTATTTCGATCGTTGCACTGGCGCGTGATATCATGATAGCGGCGCGAACTTCTGTCACTGGTAGACCCGCCTTCACTTCAGCTGACGTTGCCTCCCGTAGTGGTGCTGTCTTTGAGGCGGAGGGCTGCACCACATGCAGCCATCTTGGGATCGCCAGTTGAAACGTTCTCGCTCAATATGGGAATGAATTCCACAATCATTTCCGTCTCTATCAATAGTTTTGACCCAAAAACACGGGGGACAAAGGAAAAGAAGTGGACAAATACCTGGATTTCCCTCTAACAGTGATAGCACTCGCCCTGCCTGAATGGGGGGGGGGGGGGGATCAATCCAAGGAAATCACAAGCATCGTCTGACTGGGTACCATGCGGGGAAGCTGGATCTTTGAGTATCGGGCTGAACCGACCACCTTTAGACTGTCGGCTTCTGTTTACAATTCAGGTGTGAGTCATGGCCGAAGCCACTGGACTGTGGACTGCGTCTGTAACTGTTGTGGTACAGGGAGACGAGTCGGGCGCCAGGCGACTGCTCAGCAGCCGGCCCTCAGCCCTGTTGGGGGGCCCTGTTGCCAGCAGGGGTCTGGACTACTCCGGGGGACCAGGGGCTTTCATGGCCATGCTGGCTCCAACCATGGCGGGATAACTTCTGTTCCTCCTAATTCCATCAGGCCCAAAAGGGGAGCCCGACCTGCGCAGCCCACCTAGGGGTCCCAGGATAGGGCCAGGACTCATCGCTCTGCCCCCCGGCGCTCCAGCCACACCCAGCCGCTTCACCTTGTCCAGCAGGTTGAGGTTGTGGACGGTTACGCTAACGTCGGTCTGGCTTTCACAGTCCCTCCCCCTCTGCCGGCCCCTCGTCCCTCCTGTCACCTCCTTCAGAATGGAGCGGGCCGGTTTGGAGGCCAGGAAGTTGTCATAGGAAGGGCTCTTGAAGTCAAAGTTGTTAAAGGTTGATACAGCAGAAGCTCCTCGTCCTGTGGGGGAGTTCGGAGGGGTAGCGGGGCGTAGGGGGTCTGGGTTGGGGGCTTTGTTGGGAGTGATGGACGTGCTGAATAAAACCCCCCCGCTGCCGGGGCCGTGCTCCAGGCCCTGACTCTGGTGGTACACTGCTGCTGAGATCCCTCTCTCCTGTAGGAGGCGCACGAGCCCCAGGGAGGTGCTGGTGGTGCGAGTGGCATCTCTGCAGAAACAAATGACAGCTTTGATGAATCAGCAGTTTTTTTTGCCCAAAAACATTTAAAGCAAAAGGCAGCAAAGGAAGATGAATGTCTTGTTTGGATAAATTAAACCTGTTCAAAGGAAGTGGGCGTACAACACTGGAAACGGATATTTTTAATGAGCTTGGAGTCGTGCCTGAGATTAGTTGAGGATTCTGAGGGCCTGAGACTGAGCCTGCGGGGGGTGCAGGGCGTGGCAGCGGGGGTACCCAGCAACGAGCTGGTCATCACACAGGAGGACGACGACGGGACCGGGTTCAGACTGGAAAACAGGCAAGCAAGAGGACAGGGGAGGGAATCAGACAAATTGAAAATATGTTCCTTTGCTAGCGCTGGTGAGCTGAACGGCTCCGGCGCAGCACCACGAGCGCTAACGGACACATAGAAGGCTGGCGTTTAGTCACAAGGGTCGACTGGGAACGACTAAGTGAGCATTTAGTTTCCCAGAGTACAAAAACACATTATGCTGCATGCTTATGTTGTAATTATATTAATGTGTTTGTTTTTAGTGTCATTATAATGCACATAGTATTTCAAATGACGTATTTTAAAAGCGTGCAGCAGCCAAGAGAGGTAAATGTCCTCCCTGGGGGGTAAAAAGCCGATCCTTTCATTACGAGTTCGACACTCACGGCTCCACACGCCTGCTATGAGCCCAGAGCTAAAACTATAACTGTTCATCCAGTTTTATTCCAGGACACCAAACAGAGTCAAGGAGAAGGGAGTGCGAGTCCCGCTGCTCACCTCGGCGTGACCCGCGTCTGCTCATCAGTCGGGTGAAGGATCCGACAGGTGGTGAAGGTGTAGGTGGAGCTGGTGTGAGCCATACATTTCCCTGGGTAGTATGCAGCTGCAGACACACACACACACACACACACACACACACACACACACACACACAGGTAACAGATTACTGAAGACACCATGTTCAAACAGGCTCAGCACATGTCTGAAGGTGATGTGCGTCCTCACCCAGCGCGTCAGTGTTGCTGAGATGTGGCGACGGGGATGGCGAGGGTGGGGAGGGTGGTGCGAGGCTGGATGGTGGCTGCCCCAGGTTGGGGTCACCTGTGCTGGAGGTAGAGGGCATGGCTGGGGAGGCACTGGCTGAGGAGGTGGGCAAGTTCTGGAAGTACTGCTCACTGGCTTCATCCTCCTCAAAGCTGGCCCACTGATACACCTGGAGGATTCGCACTCTGTTACCACTGCTAGATGTTCTGGCAGCCTGGTCCGGCTCTTCTGCTCTGTTCTGATCAGTACTCAGTGTATCAATCACTGTCCAGATTCTGGTTCTTCTCATTTGAAATGCTGAAATGCTGCACCTACACTGAACGTTGGATAGAATCTCCTCTCAACAACACTGCTCTTCATCTTCATCTTCATCTTACCATGGACCAGAAGTGGCTGGTATCAGTTTCAGTAGTTTTTATAATCCAACCCCTGCCACGTATATTCTTCTGTAGTCATGCAAAGAAATGTTGAAATACTGCAAAAATCCCAGTATTTGTTAGCACCCCCCCCCCACCCCACACACACACACACACACAGACCTGCTCCAGCTCTAGTTCCAGAGGTCTGTAGCCCTTTGGCACAACGCCAGGCCTGGCGTCCAGAATCACGCCGAGGTGAGGCTGCGCCAGCTGCTGCCAGTGGTGCAGGGTGGCTGAGCCTGGTGGAACAACAGTAGAACCGCTGACGTCCTTCAAACAAAGCAAGGCCACATCAACACAGCAGTGACATTGGGACGTTGGGCGAGCGCTTTCATCACCGGACCGTTGTGTTTTCTGCCGATCCCACAGACTACAAGGCTGCTGTCTCGCCTTTGTGCTCATGGTGTGAACGTTAGTGAACCGAGGGCCGTTCCTGGGCCTGATGGCTAACATCCTACCAACAAACATCAGCATCCTACTAGATAGTAAAGATTAGCGATACATCCTCGTAGTGCATCGGGCTTCAGCGGCCAGGAGCGACGGTTGACTGCAGACGCCTCCACAAGTCATTTGTAGTCGTTCTGGAGATGCAGTGGCTACGCGCTAGCATCAACCACAACCACCGGCCATCGCGGATTGGACGGCATTCAAAGATGGTAGTTGATGGGAACGTTATCATGTCAGAAATATGCTCGACTGAATTTGCGGTGATGAAGAACTACAAGACTTTGAATTAACGATCTTTCCTGAAGGCATTTTTGTGTTTTCCCTGAACAAACTCAGGAATCGGCAGGTCTCGGCCTGGATCGATCCCACGAAATCTGATCAAATCCCATCATTTGTTTTTGAGATACCAGGCTAATAAACAAATAAACGCTGGTGATCACATGGTGGAAGCAGCGATGGCGTGACAGAGAGCATGCAAATGCTGAAAATGTGTGTTGGAGGAGGTATAAAAGACTCCAGTGTGTCATGTAAGGGTTCCTGGAGCCCAGTGTTGGGTGTTTCATCAGGTGTACATAGCGTCATGATCTGCCTCAGTGCTACCAAAGCTGGCTGACCAGCGAAGCATCGACAGTGGGAGCAGAGGAACTGGAAGGTGACAGACAGCAGCAGCAGAGGAAGATGGACATGAAATGAAATGGAGGAGAAATTAGAACGAGAAACATTTTTTTTATTAGTCAAGAAATTATGAGCAGGCAATGACAGCATGAGCGTGTAAAACAGAGGAAGAGAGAGACAAACGTGTGCAAGTCAGTAAAGTAAAGACAAAACAATTTACAGAGAGAAAAATGAGGAGGAAATGAGGAAGAACAGAAGAGGAGGCTAACTTTCAACCAGGGTACATGATCACCAGCAGAGGGCAGCAAACCTGGGAGCTGCTGTGGGCACTGACGGCGTGTGACTCTCTCTCTCTGACCCACCACTGGTCAAGCAAGTATGTACACTAGTCAAGCGTGGTGAGGACGGTCGTTTCCCTCCGTCTGGTGCGGGTCCACTACAACCACCCTCGGGGCTGCGTGTCTTTGCAGTACGAGTGCCGTGACGCGAAGCTGCCTGACTTGTGATGGTGCATGAGGGACCAGAAGGAGCTGAAGAGCATGAGTGACAGCGGCCTGTCCCCTCCCCCTCTGCTTCCCTTCACCTTCCTGCCCCCGGCCCGGTCTCTGGCCCACCTCCTACCTCTCTCCCTCTCTATCCCTGCTCCTGTCTTCCTCACCCACCCCCATCCTCTCTCCCTGTCCCCCTCTAGTGGGCGCCCATGTCGATTGTCCCTCCTACTCTCCTCTTCCACCCCCCAGCCCCGTTTGCACTCCTTCTTTGTCCCAACCCCTCTGTGCCGTTCACCTTCCCCCTTCCTCCCGGCGTTGCAGCACCTCCCGCTCTCCCGTTCTCCCTCACCTTCAAGTGGTTTGACAATCTGGAGTTTGTCTGGGAGGTAAGGCCCTCGGGAGGCCCACAGGTGGAGGTTCCCCAGTGACATGATGCTTTCTGAGGGGGTCAACAGACCCTCCTGGCTCAGGCCATCCTGGAGACCTCCATGTCCTCCTCGCCTGCGCTCCCTCTCCTCCTCAAAGAAGCGCCTCTCGCTCAGGTTGTTCTGTCGACGCAGAGACAAGCGGCGCAGGGCCAGACGGAGGTCCTCGGCCCCACTCACCTTCTTCTCTTGGCCCTCTGTGCTGCTGACGGCACACAGAAAACATGCAGGAAACCATGACATTCCAGCAAATCAGAGAGTCAGAGGCTCCCCTCACCTGTCCTGATTGGATGCCGTCTCCATCAGGATGCTCTGAGCCCGGTTGTCGAGGGTCACACTGTCGCCGCTGTCCCCTACATACATGCTGGAGTGAGGAGTGGAGAGGCCGCTGGACTGTGGCGAGGTGCGAGCCGACAGGGACTGGTTGGAACCCGGGATGTTGGCGCCGGTTGGTGTGAGTGAACGCTGACGGACCGTCTGGTTGACGTTCTTCACCGTCTCGAAAACACGCTTACGATGAATCCTGTACAAAGTCAAACTCCAAGTTTGTTATATTATTTATTACATCCAATCTGCAGCAAGTGGTTGGTGATGTTAAGACATCTTTATGTCGAAATGTTCTTCAGCATAAAATATTTCTTATATGCTACTGGACTTTTATGACCCTCAATTTAGTCCTAAACATCCGGCGCTAGCCAGTCAGACAGGTGCCAATCAGAGGCAGAGTGGGCGGGTCTTCTGGGGATGCACCCCCAATATGTCCAGCTCCTCCTGGGTCACCATAATACGGCCCTTTAGATCCCAATATGTAGCCAGTCTTGTTCTAATATGGATCAACAGTTGAAAAAGCTGCTCCAGTTGGAGCTAATGTTAATGCTAACGGGGCTAGCCTAGCCACTGGCAGTGCTAGCAGGTCAGCGCGGCAGGTGAATCCATGTTCGAGACAAGTGTCTCATAATATACCTGCTGTTTATTGGAATTGGTGTTTTCATCTGAGCACTGAGACTCCACCCAGGTACTCGTGTCTGGGTAATTATGACAGGTTTCAGTGTGTTTCATGACCGATACATCAATATATAGATCAGTAATTGGTAACCAGTGGATCTTTTCTTTGTGACTCAGAGTTCACCCAGTTAAACCAGTTGAGATTCAACAACATATTCCAGCAGGTGCGTTTCATGCCTTCCCCTGACCAGTGGATGTGTGGCCCCTCCCTCACTGGCTCTATCCAAGCCAGCGGGACCCTCTGTGGCCACGTGTGGGCCCCCTGCTGGAGCTGAGGAGAGTTGCTACGCTGCTGTAACTTTGCCCCTACCTGGTACTTGGAGAACCTCAGCTGTAGAGCAATCCTGGAACTGTGGAAACGATTTTGTAACGATTTCTGAGCACCTGCATGGAGACTTTTCATGGCTGTGAACGTGTCACGTCAGCATGCTAATCGCTAACTAGCACGTTTGCAGTTCAACAGTGACGTCTGTCGTTACAGGACTACCGGCACCAACTCCGCACCAGCTAAAACTTGACTTCACACACAAGGCGCCATGCCTCTTGCTGATGGAGACATATGAACAGCTTCTATCTGCTGTTGTAATTACTCTGATTCCAGGGAAGAAAAACGTCACATACTACAGTTTCAAATGAGAGCAATGTCAAGTATTTCATCCATACTTCTGTTCCTCACACTCTGGGTCGTCCAGACTCAACTCCTTCCTCATCGTTCCCTCAATCTCAGCTGCCAGAGAATCCTGTAAAACACAAACCGGTGAAGAAAGGGATGACTATCACAGCAACACAAACACACACACACACACACACATGCACACACACACACACTCCCTCACCATCGGGTATAGTCCCAGAGGGTGGTAGCGCCGAGCTGTTCCTGTGGGGTAGTTTCGGTTCCTCAGGTTCTTCAGCTCCTCCTGGGCTTCGTGGAGCATTTCTATACATTCTGAGTACTTCTCCTCCAACTCCTGCAGCTGTCGTGTGGCAGAGGTTAAAGTATCAGAGCCTGGTCTCATGCAAGTGCTAATGCTGACAGTCTAGGTGAATGAAGCCTGGTTAGCATGGAGAGGCGGTTACCTCTGCGGTGAGCTGCCGTTGGGCATCTTTAGCCGCAATCAAGTGCTGAGAGAGCTCCTCATTTTCCACCGCATACTAAACACACTCACACACACACACACACAAACACACACACACACACACACACACACACACGTAGAGATACATGAGCTGATTGAGCTCTAATCTGTGAGGCTAAACAGATCATAACACAGGCGTACGCACAGATTTCGCCTTCTTCTGCAGGTCCACTATCTGAGAGAGCAGGTGTGTGATTTCTTCCTGCTGTCGGGACGCATCGTCGGTCTTACGGGCCAGTTCCTCTGCGATGGCCGAGATCTGGAGACTGGACAACCCTGAAGGCGTGAGACGGTTTAGTTAAAAGAGACGCAAAGAAAGAAGAGAAAGAAAACAGAGGTGAAAGAAAACCTACTAAGTTCATTCACACAGTCGTTGACAAGCTGCTGTTCCTTTTCCTCATAGGTTTCTGTCTCTGACTTGAGATGGCTGGCCTGCACGTGGACATCAGGGATTAAGACACACGCTCCTGAATTATGCGTGTGTGTGTGTGTGTGTGTGTGTGTGTGTGTGTGTGTGTGTGATACCTCTGAGCGGAGCGTCAGGTTCTCCTCCTCCAGTTCTTTGAGCTTCCTTTGGAGTGTGTCACTCACGAATCCTCCTGAAGCTGGTTCCACTCTGCTCTTCTTACCCCTTCCGATACACACACACACACACACGCGTGTGCACACAGACACAGACAGAGACACACACACACACACACACACACACACACACACACACACACACAAAGTGAGCCTGGAACTCCGGACTCAAATTACAAATACTACTTTTTGAAAATACTCGACTACAAGATATATTATAAAAAATATTTGGGATTTTTTTGGAGAACTTTGTTCTTGTACTACATAAATTAATCTGCGAATGCAGGATTCATGATTTACTTGCAAAGATTGCTTTGAACAAGCAGCTTTTACCTGTCAAGCCTTTTTACCTGTCGTGCTACCTAATAAATGATTCTGTCTCAGCGTGAGTTTGATCCTCTTTGCACATGTCGCCTAAGTATAAGCAGCAAACTAAAATGAAGTAAAAGTACTCGTGATGCTTCTGGATAGACATTACTGCTGCGTATTGTGTGAGCTGCATTTTACTGCTGTAGTTGTAGTTGTAGTTGCTGTATTCTGCTGGTTGGTTCGAGCTCCAGCTGATCATAAATGCAGCTTCCACTAAACGAACTGAATCTGAATGAATGTTCAATATACGTCCCTATGAGAACGTCCAACGGTCCACAAACACAACGTTTCATTTCAAAGAAGGTTTTTTTTGTCCTGTTTCTGACCAAACAGCCACAGTGCACGAGGTCCCAGAGCAGCACGTGTGTGTGACATCACCCACATGAGAAAGCCCCCGCGCTGCATGAACGCCACTTTCCCCTGAGGGTTGTTTCTGTTGTTTACCCAGCAGAACCTCTTCAGCCCTCAGGGTTCTGGAGGTCCGCCTCCCCAAATAAAGCCAAGAATCACATGTGCACGATGGGGGACGGTGGCTGGGTGAGACCCCAGAGGACATCCACCTCCATCCATTCCTGTTCTTCCGCTTATAGAAGTGGAGTGAACACACACGCGAGCAACCAACCGCAATGTGACCGATAGCACATTTGTGGTCATCTATGCTTCCGCCCTTTGTTTGCTTTAAATTGATAAAATTGAAAAAATAAAGTTGTTTTTCATCCTACAAACCGCCTTTTTACGCTGTAACTGATCTTTCTTTTCGACTTGCTTCCTCTTTGTCTTTTCTATGTTTTCTGTTCTGTTCTTTGTTATTGTGCCCTTTTCAAATGATAAAAAACCTTCTACCGTTTCTGCGTGATTTGTGACGAGGCGAGGCTCAATTCTTAAACTCGGTGTTACGAGACCAAACGGTGCCGACCCCCGTGACAGCACCGACCTCACTCCTGGACTAGAACTGGACCAGATCTGATTAACTAGATCCTACAAAACCTCTCCTTAGAGCAGAACCAGGCCGACGCTCCATTTGCTGCATGCAGCGTAAACCAGCTGTAGAGTAAAAAGTACCATGTTTCTATCTGAGTGGAGTACTACAGTAGTAGAAGCAGATTAAATCAGTAAAGAACGTGTCATATTTAAAGTAAAATATTTTAAATATTCAGTAATGAACTGGAGTGTAAAAGCACTCAGTTCCATCCCCCTAAACTAAAGTGGCGAACGCTAACGTTGAGGAGCCGCTGGACTCGTCCTCGCTCTCCTCCGCCGCGGTGGTGTAGAACTGCAGCAGCTCGTCCTTCAGGTTCAACTCATGGTGCAGCTGGGCCACCTGGAGGAGGACAACCAACGTTTACAGGTGTGTGTGTGTGTGTGTGTGTGTGAGTGTGTGTGTGTGTGTGTGTGTGTGTGTGTGTGTGTGTGTGTGAGGGACTACATGGGTGACTAGATACGGACCTCCTCGGTGATCTGACCCACTTGCTCCTCCAGGTAATCGTTCTGCTCCGTCAGGACCCGGTTCTTCTTGAGGAGTGACTGACCGATCCTTGCCGCTAACTCCAGGTCTCTCTCTTTCTATTGGAGAGGAGAGGAGAAGGTCGAAGGTCATGACAGCGAATGTAACAGCTTCCTCTGTCGGGTTTGGCGATTAAAGCTGATGAGGGCGTGTTGACAGAACCGACCACAACAGACGACCTCACCTCCTCCAGAAGACGTGTGACAGCATCGATGTCATTGTAGGTCTTCGTCATCTGGCCCACTCTCTCTGCACATAATACTGTGGAGACACACACACACACACACACACACACACACACACACACACACACACACACATTATGTAACATGGCAGGTTTAGAAAGTCATCCCCTCTGACGTAGTGATCAGGTCACATTTAGGATGCAACACGCCCATCAGTGATTAATGAAATAGCGGGGGGGGGGGTGTTTTCCATGGCGTGCAGCAGCAGGCCGTGGCGCCCCGGGGCCGTGGCGCCCATCGACTTCAGCGTCCGATCATTTAGCTTCTGTAGGTTATTGAAGACAAACCTCTGTAATCCAGTTAGCACAGCTGTGAACTATGGGAGATTGAGTCTATAACTGTGCGTGTGTGTGTGTGTGTGTGTGTGTGTGTAATAACAAATAAGGATAACAAACGTAACTAATAAACAATGCATGTTATTGTTTTGTTCGGCCAAAAATGATTTAAATGCCTAATTGATGATCCAGAGGCTTCCCTCTGCGTGCTGGGAGCCGTCCCAGGAGGACACTCCCAGCTACTGGGGACAGACGGGAGAACGGCGTAAACACACAGGAAGGCGCTGACAACATCATCTGAGTCTACACGTCGTGTCCAGTCTAGCTTCCACACAGCTTCCTGGGCTGAGCCCAGAACAAGCGCGTTACCTGTCCTGCCCTCTGTCCAGCGCCAGCCGTCCACCTCACACTCTTCCCTGGTGAAGTCCTCCATCTCACTCCTGCTCTCCGTCTCCTCTCTCAGCTCCTCACTGACCAACAAATGCCATTCACTCTGGTCCCCACAGCTCAGCTGCTGAATATCAGGCCGGAACCAACCTCCGCCCACACGGACGCCCCTGTGAGTGAGCGAGTGAGCGAGCAGGGGAGGGAGGCGGAGAGTCGAGAGCGAGTGATTCTGTTTGGAAGAGCAGAAGTGGACTTCTTTCGTTCCCCTACTTCCTCCCCGGCTGGAACACTGCCTACCTCCAGCTACTGTTACCATGGTGATCCTCACCTACAACACACCCCTGCACACACCAGCATCCCTCTGAGTCAATGAGGATCACAACACACAGTGGAAGAATCACCCCCACACACACACACACACACACCAACACTGATTAATTACAATCAGGACAACCATGTGATGTGGGAGGGGCTCTAAATCTGAGGAAAATAAATGAACACATCTGCAGCTGAAAGGAGGAGCTAAAGTGTTGCTGGGGGCTACGGAGCCCCGCAGTGGCCAATTAGATAACATAATATAATAACTATGTTGTATTACATAATATAATATAATATAATATAATATGGGTTAGGGTTACCTGGAATGGTACCTCTCAGGTACCATTCCAGGTACCACTGGACCATCCTGGTCCAGCTAATTAGGACCAATTAAGGATGCCTGGGGCTCCTCCGAACGCCTGCATTTGTGAGCTTGTTTTTGTCCAAACTTGGTGTCTGCTTTGTTGACAGGAGTAAGCAGTTTAACGGGTCTATGCTCACGGTGTTCAGGGTTCAATGGCGGTAAAGGTAATGGTGCCTGGGAACGAGAGGTTCTATAGATGTGAGTTTATGACTCACATCTAACACACATCTAAACATGAGTGAGTGATTTGGTTGTCAGTTCCCTTCATTGTTTTAAGTTAAGATTGTGGCCTCGTGGCTCCATCTTGTGGCAGTGCTTGGTAACACAAGCCAGACTATCCCTTTGGTCACCCAGTCACCCATTTGGACTGCATATACATATACAGTATATATATACACACACACACACACACACACACACACACACACACACACACACACACACACACATACATACTGTATATGTATATATACACAGCAGCTAGACGTTCTCTATGTTCCTGTACACCCTAGAACTTCTGGACTACCCCATGGGTTTGACGGGTCACCTCCTCGGTGGTGGGTGGGGATCTGTGGAGCCACCGTCAGCTCATCTTCATGTTGGTTCTGGCAGCTGATGGATCGTCTCAGGCTTCTTTCAAAGCAAAACTGTCAAATGTTTGCAGGTTCCAGGCTCTAAAAACATCATTGCTGCTTTTAGGTTTTACACTGTTGGGTCGACAAATCAGCAGATTCAGGAGAGATCGGTCAGTGCAGCCTGAGGACTCACAGAAGTACTTGAGCGTCTCCTCTATCTGCTCGGTGGTCAGGTCGAGCGGCGCGTCCGGGGCAACGAGGGGCGTGTGCAGCCAGTCATCGTGGTCGTAGCCGTAGATGGTGTCAGCCCGCAACCGATACACCGGCAACTGCTCCTCCAGAAGACTGATGATCTCAAACTCGGGCAGGTCGGTGCTGTTGCACACATCTGAGGGGAAGGACAGAGAAGGCCAGGTGACCCGGGGGTGTTTCAGGCCCCAGACGACCAGGTGGTCCGCGGGTGTTTCAGGCCCCTCAGACGACCAGGTGGCCCGGGGGTGTTTCAGGCCCCAGACGACCAGGTGGCCCGGGGGTGTTTCAGGCCCCAGACGACCAGGTGGCCCGGGGGTGTTTCAGGCCCCTCAGACGACCAGGTGGCCCAGGGGTGTTTCAGACCTCTCAGACGACCAGGTGGCCCGGGGGTGTTTCAGACCTCTCAGACGACCAGGTGGCCCAGGGGTGTTTCAGGCCTCTCAGACGACCAGGTGGCCCAGGGGTGTTTCAGGCCTCTCAGACGACCAGGTGGCCCAGGGGTGAACGTCAAGAGCTGTTTTCATAACCCCAGCATCATACAGTAGCACCCCTAACCCTAACCCTAACCCCCCCCCCCCCCCCAACCTCGGCAGCTGTAAACTTTGACATGAGTGTAATTTTGTCATGGCTCCTTCAGTAGATCATCCAAGAGGTTCCCTATCAACTCGTTCTTGTTGGAACCCTTAAAGGAACAGGCCAACTTTTAAAACTATGCTCATAGTTGCTTCTGAGGATCCTGAAGCTGGATGTGCAGAGGCGGAGCTGCAGAGGGAGCCAGACCAGAACCAACCTGATGAGTCAATATTATATTAGTCATATTCTGGTTCTGATCACAGTTGGTGTTGACGCGACCCGCCGCTAACGTTCGTGCAGCTAAGCTAACTAGCTGCCCGGTGGGGTTCTGCAGCCCTGTAGGGCCACAGAGAGCGGAACAGGGCCTCTGTCTGCTTGTCCGGCGCTAGGAACGAGGGATGAGGGTTTCCCTGGCGTGTTCCCTGGCAGTTTCCCTCCTGTTCCAGTTACAGATCATTGGGGTTTTGTTCTCGTTACCACGTACCGGTGATGGTCTCGGCGTCCCTGCAGTCAGGCGGCGCCGGGAGTGTGTCAGCCAGACTGACCTCCCCCTCGCTCACATACTGCTCCTCCTGATTTCGCTGACGGTCGGGGTCCGGGTCCGGGTCTGGGTCTGGGGCGGGGGGCAGGGAGGGGGCCGGGGAGGCCAGCTTGGCTCACCTCTCACTGGTGGAGAGAAATGGGGGCCATGGGCCTCTGACGCTGGAGCTCCACAGGGTATAGAGCAGGTACCTGGAGAGGAGAGAGAGGGAGGCGAGTGAGGGGGGTGGGGGGGTCCCCACAGTCAAGGCTTCTAGAGCAGAAACTTCAACTAATCGATGCACCGCATGGCTCCAAGTGCTGCTGCTGACTCTGCAGGGCCGCCTGCCAGCAAGGCGCATTAATCTGAGTCCGTCCACTTCTCATCCGTCTGGACGGAGCTCCAGAAGTTACAGACCAGCGGTCACATGACCATCCGGTACCGGAGAGGCACTCAGCCGGGCTTTTATCCGGTGACCTTGCAGCTCTGCAGTGTGTGACCGCAGACAACAGCCAACTCACATCTGAAGCCTCCATGTTAGCAGAGAGATGCGCTTGAAGAGTCAGACAAGACAGAGGCTGAGGAGAGTGTGTGTGTGTGTGTGTGTGTGTGTGTGTGTGTGTGAGACCTGATACCAGCACATCAGAGACAATCAGGTTCAGTGTTCAGCTTCATCTCCATCATTACACCATCATGTGACCTTTCAGAGCAACGAAGATGACGACGTTCGTCCTGGTGTTTCTGAGGACACCGGACGGTTGAACTGGACTGGGGCGCAGCTGAAGAACCGTCCTCATGGTTCCACACTCCCTCAGGCTTCGTCCCAACGGAACGTTTCACAGGTGGCATGGAGAACCTCCTCTGCCGCCTCCTGAAATGGTCATGTGACCCCCTGAGAGGGTTCTGACCCCCTAGGTTTTAGAACCAAACCTCCAGCAGCATTAAAACACTGAGTTACAGTGAGTAACACACACACACACACACACACACACACACACACACACACACTCATCTAGGGTTTCATCAACAGAAGCCGGCTTCTCTGGTCTCGAACCACAGCCCCCCCCCCCCCCAACCGGGTCTGGAGCAGCAGCAGCAGCAGCAGCCCCCCCCCCCCCCCCCCCCACCCAAGCACCGTCCGAGGGTGTGGCTTCGTCTCCAGCAGCGGGGCGCGTCACGGCGCGATCTGGTCCTCACGTTCATGTCACGCATGTCCTTACAATGACACAACAGCGCGCGATCAGCTGGTGAGGACCGAGTGACAACCGATCTACTCACGCGCAGAGGGGTCGATCCAAACGAGGTCGTCACGATTCCAGAAGGGACCCTGATGCTCCTGGGATAAGACAGCGCGCGCGCGCGCGCGCGCGTGTGTGTGTGTGTTGGGGCCGGGTGGCGCGCGGTCCTGAGCTACGCCGGACCGACCTCTCGGTGCTGACGGTTCTGGCTGATGATGATGGTGATGATGAAGGTCACCTTTGGAAGGGTTCTGAAGTCTGTCCTGGCCCGGTCCACTCCTCTCTGCCCGCAGCCATCCTTCTGTCGCTGAGCCTCACCGCTGTGGGTCAAGTCAGAAGGGGGGGAATCACTTCCGGTGAAGAACTTCAAAATAAAAACCCTAATCATAAAACTATGGAACCTAAGAGAGCAGATGAGACTTCAGTCAATATTACAAAACATTATCAGAAACTTCCAACTCTATCAGGTGTAATAAATCCACCCTGGTGAGTCGCTGATGTGGGACCAATTCGATCAACGTCACAAAATTTTAAGATCAGTTTAAGTGCTTTTATTTTGAAGTTGCCGTTTCAGTTAGAACCGCATCCTGTACAATTCGAGCTGACTTGACGGTTTATTTGTGTCGCTGCCATTCAGACACCCAAAACACGCACCCAGCCCCAGCCTGGGTGACGTCACGAGCACCCACAACAGGAAGCGGAGCATGTGACGTCACAAACCTCTTTTCTAAATCCCCGAAGATGATTTGATCTATTCAATGAATCTCACGCCGTCATGTCAGGTGTCGCGTCAGGCGTAGCAGCACAGTGGGCGGGGCTCCTTAGGTGCAGGTCTCTGCGGGTCTGACGCTGACCAGGCGGAACTTCACGACTCCCAGGAGTCCGCCGGTCCTCCCACGGGAGAGAGGAGCCTTTGTTCCCCTGCTCCTCATTGGCGTTGGAGTAAAAGTTACAGAGTTTAACCGGGCTGAGAGTCCGGTGAGCGGGGTGAGGTTCCGCCCAGCGGGTCGGAACTTCCGCGGTCCAGCTGGGCTCACGGCCAGACCCCCCCCCCCCCCGAACCTCCAGCACCAGAGGAGGTGCTGCTTCCTGTGGGGTTCGAGCATTTGCTGCTTTTTTTTTGTTCTCTTAGGCAAAACGATGACGTCATCAAACAAAACAACCGTAAGATTGGATGATAATTGACCCTCCTAATATCCTGGACTCATTACTCTAAGGATGGTGATGCAAAAAATAAAAAATAAAAACACCGGACTTAAAAGAGATTTAGTCAAAAACGAAGTGACTAAAAGAATTAGGGAAAATCGAGTGTGCGTGTGTGTGTGTGTGTGTGTGTGTGTGTGTGTGAGAGAGAGAGAGAGAGAGAGAGAGAGAGAGAGAGAAATAATATAAGACCCTTAAAATTCGCTGAAATTTGTTTAAGTAAGAGGAAGAAAATTCCTTCAGATTTTGAATTCCAGTCCGTTTCCCGCCGGGATCCCGTGAGGTTGGGAACATTTGGGAATGCTGGACGGTTACGTTTCAAAATTGAGAGGCTCAAAAAGGACTTCAGTGATTTATGTTTAACATCCGTTAGGATCTAAACCTAAAATTAAAGAACCCACTGAGATATTTGAAAGGAACGCAAACGCCACCATAAACACATCGTAAATATGCCATGTCAGCAAATGCTAATTTAAGTCCCTGGACAGGTAGAAAGGTGTAAATACCATAAAAGGACAAAGGAAGACGGCAGTAAAACTACATGAGAAATACTACAGAAACTAAAACTGAGATGAGCGGAGGAAAAACCCAGCCGCGTGAAAACAGGAACAACTTGTTTTTCATCGCTTCAACTAAACGGTTTGTTCCGCGCTGCAGTTCACCGACCAGCCAGCAGGTGGCAGCAGAGCGACAGTGAAGGTGTTTGTTGCGGGTTGAAGCCCGAAAACAAACGATGCGGTGATGAGGTGAAGGATCTTCTTTTACTGTTCCGCTAAGAAAACCAGTCCGTCGGTGCTGTTGGCAGCATGTAGGCCGTCAGCATGCATGTCGCCGTGGCCCTGCCCTCCCCAGCGCCCGCGCCTCCAGCTGCCAGGCACGGACGCGCATCCAGCTGCAGCATCAAAACAACGCTGCAAACATTCGGGTGCGTCGCTTTTAGGGCACTTTTTTTTTCTTTTGCAATTTTTTGTGAGAAACTTAATTCACGCGCAACCCTGCTTCCCGGTTTCCGTGCGCTTATTTGATGCGTTCAGGTTTCCCAGGATGTTGTGAATCCGTCGTGGAGGCATTTATCTTCTTCTCACCCTCTCACGCATCCGAGGACAGCAGTCAGGGGGTCAAGGGGTTCTAACAGCGACTGAGGTGGGTCGGGTCCTGCGGCGGGACTGACCAGGTGCACAGGGACATTGATCCACCTGGTTCGGGACTGTGTATCTGGAGATCACCGCCTCACTTCCTCTGGAAAACGAACCAACCCCCCCCCCCCAAACAAAAATGAATTTCGACCAGATCCTGTCAGCCATCGGGGGGTTCGGCAAGTACCAGAAGATTTTATACATCTGGATTTGTTTGCCTCAGGTCCTCCTCGCCTTCCACATGATGGCGAGCATCTTCACCGGAGCCACGCCGCCGCACCGCTGCCGGGAAGGAGCCGGGAGAGTCGACCTGAACTCCAGCCTGTCTCCGGACTCTCAGTGCTCCTCCGTCCTGCTGCTGGACAACCGCACGGAGCGCCGCGTCCCGTGCGTCCGTGGGTGGGTGTTCAGCCAGGAGACGTTCCAGAGCACCACCGTCACAGAGGTGAAGCAGTTACAGTTCATGGGTCTGGAAGGGTGATGGGATGGAGAGGAAGCCGGGACTCATGAATGCCTCTCCGGGGTTTCTTTGCTGTATTGATAAACGCGCTTTTGTCTCGCTGCAGATGACAAACTCAGAGAAGAACATCGAGCAACAGAACCCTCAGGAAACAAAATGATCAAAGTACACAGAACATCACAAAAACAGTGAGGGAGGGTTTGTAACTCTGTCCCAGCGGAACCTGACCGGTCCGCACAGAGGCCCAGGTTCTTGACCAGGTCTCTGACCTTTGCTGGGTTTCCTGCTTCACCTTTCGTGACAGCACGTCAAAGTGAGAACAGAGCAGGAGATCCTAAAAAACAAGGGGCTCAGATTCGTCCTCGAAAAAAAAAGAAACAAATCAAATGCAGCAAGCAGGTCCAGTATCACAAGACCCAAGTTTTCACCAGAGACCTGGACCTGGACCAGTCTCTGAGCTCTGCATTTAATTAAGCCTGGAAAATGTCTGGAAAAGTTGCTTGAACACTGAGGTTTTGGGGGCTTTGAGGACGACTGTTCCTGGAAGCTCAAAGCTAAAACTCACGTCAGCAGCTGGAGGATCAGGGATGTAAAAGTATTCACTCCCCGTCCCCAGGATGACCCGCAGCCCTCAGCAGATCAGTTCCAGAACTGAAAGTTTCACCACACAACCGTAGAACAGAACTCAATGTTCCGTGGTTCTTCTGGATTGATGGTTGAATGATGATTTTGAACGATTTCTTCAGGTAGTTTTCACACCAGCTCCTTTCAGGAATTCCTCCAGGCGTGGTGGGGCGGGGGGGGGGGGGGTGTCATGGAGGAAGCACAGCTGGTTCTTTACCTCACATGTCGTGTTAGCGCGGAAGAACCAAACGCAGGATTGATGAGGGACAGCACCCTGAGGGGACGACCAGGTCCAGATGGCCTGAGCCTGTACCTGACTTTAACATGAGGTGATGGGGCAGTAAAGGCATCGTACCTGGAGCTTTGGCACCTGCAGGGAGGTGTTTGTGGCTGCAGGGATGCAAACACTGAGTTTGTCATGAAACCTCTTTAGTCAGACCCTCAGCACATAACACCCCCACCCCCCCACTCCACAATTTTATTTCCTTGAAGTTGAAATTAACTGTAGTCATTCTGTGTGTGTGTGTGTGTGTGGGGGGGGGGGGGGTGTCACCCTCCACTAACGCCTCTCCTCTACTTCTCTGCTCCAGTGGGACCTGGTATGTGACAAAGCCAGTCTGAACAGTCTGGGTTCCTCCATCTACATGTTTGGCCTGTTGGTGGGAGCCGTGGTGTTTGGAGCCATGGCTGACAGGTAGACATGGCCTCTTCCTTACCGTCGAGGTGTTAACACTCAGATCCTCAGAATCAAAGCCTGGCAGCAGCTTGAACCTCACTGGAGTCCAGCTGGAGTTTAGCTAAAACCTCACTGGAGTCCAGCTAGAGTCTAGCTAAAACCTCACTGGAGTCCAGCTGGAGTCAAGCTAAAACCTCACTGGAGTCCAGCTGGAGTCTAGCTAAAACCTCACTGGAGTCCAGCTGGAGTCAAGCTAAAACCTCACTGGAGTCCAGCTGGAGTCGAGATAAAGACTAGCTGGAGTCCAGCTGGAGTCTACCTAAAGACTAGCTGGAGTCCAGCTGGAGTCAAGCTAAAACCAAGCTGGAGTCCAGCTGGAGTCAAGCTTAAAACCGAGGTGGAGTCCAGCTGGAGTCAAGCTAAAACCTAGCTGGAGTCCAGCTGGAGTCTAGCTAAAGACTAGCTGGAGTCCAGCTGGAGTCTAGCTAAAGACTAGCTGAAACCTAGCTTGAGCCTAGCTGGAGACTGGTTGGATCCTAGCGGGAGCCTTACTGGAGTCCAGCTGGAGTCTACCTGGAGTAGAACAATAGCCTAGCTAGAACCTAGCGGGAGTCTACCTAGAGCCTACCTAGAGTCCAGTTGGAACCGAGCTGGAGCCTAGCTAGAGCTTAGCTGGAGCCTAGCTGGAGTCTAGTTGGAACCTAGCTAGAACTTAACTAGAGCCTAGCTGGAGGCTAGCTGGAGTGTGAATGTGGGGCACAAGCTGCTGTAGCTGAAGTGCTGAAGTTAAACTCCAGGACTAAAAGTGGACACAACGGTGGTTCAATAATAATTCTTTTAAAGCCTTCAAATTCTGAGATGTGTTGTGCTGCGTGTTGATGAGACTGAAAGTGAATCCAGGGTGGCCCAGGATGTCAACCTGTCACAGTCATGGTTCATGCTCTCAGCACACGCCTGTCCACCCGTGACCTTTCCAACGTGCCCTGTGAATCTCTGTGCCAGGTACGGCCGGCGTTTCGTGCTGCTGCTGTCCATCGCTCTTCAGACTGTGTTCGGCGTCGCTGTGGCCTTCGCACCCAACTTCCCCATCTATGTGATTCTTCGCTTCATCGTTGGCGCCACAATATCTGGAGTCATAATCAACGCCTTTGTACTGGGTATTAACAACCAAGACATACTCACATTAAGTCTAAGATTGTACTACTACTACTACAACTACTACTACTGCCACAACTTAAGTAGTAGCAGCAAGTCATACAACCACAAAGCTCATAGTTGGTTTGAGTGAAATGTCTTCAATCAACTTTTGAAGTATTTCTCAGTAGAAAAGTGTATTTTTCCCTTCAAGTTCTTACGCTAGTTGAGCTGAGCTCACTAAACCTTTTGTCACTCCTGCATCACTTCTTCGTGAATCCAGAATGCAGAAAGAGCCAGTCACGTATACATATTTAGCATGAAGCTAAAGGAGACTGATACTTCCAGTTTGACACTAACATGAACCAGTGCCACTGGAAGTGTTGGAGTTTGATTTAAGCTCAAATGTACACGATGTTCATGAAAGTTAGTAAACAGACATTTTTTGGACAGTTTTGCTGTTGCTAGCTGCCAGCGGCTTCAAGCTAAATGTGTGTGGCTGGATCTGCCTGCATTCTGGAGTCAAAGCTGTGCTGTAGGAGGGGAAAACATTTTGTGAGCCCAATTCATGAGTACTTGGAAGGCCAAATACACTTTTTGAGTGAAAAATGACCTGTTAGCTTCTAGTGGACTGAGCAGATGTGCTGGTATTGATGACAAAGAACCATTAGAGCCCATAATGTGGAAAATGTTGGGAACCAGCTGGTAGAACGTAACAGTGAATGCGAGTGCTGGTCATTTGTCAGATACGGTCTCTCATGGTGATTTGTGCTGTGTCCCCGATCCCAGAACGCAGTCCCTGCCAGTCTTTCCTCTACCCTACAGCTGCAGCCCTCCACCCAATTCAACCCTCTCCCTGCGCTGCCCCACCCCCCTCCCTGTACTGTCTCCTCAGGTACTGAGTGGACATGCACCAAGCGGCGCATGCTAGCCGGGATCATCACCGACTACGCCTTTGGTCTGGGGTACATGTTGCTGGCGGGCATAGCGTATCTCATACGTGACTGGAGGAGGCTGCAGCTGGCTATATCAGCCCCCGGCCTCCTGCTCATCTTCTATATATGGTGGGAGACTCGGCAGATCCACAGCCAGTCTGGGTTCAGACCGCGAGTGCATGAATGACCCCGTGTTCCTCTCTTTCTCACTCCTGTCAGGGTGCTGCCTCACTCTGCCAGGTGGTTGCTGGCCAACGACAGGAGGGAAGAAGCCATCGCACTCCTCCGCAAGGCAGCACTGGTTAACGGCCGGGTCCTACCCCTTGCCGTACAGGTGTGTCTCTGCTCTACGGCCCGGAGGATTGTTCTTTGGGAGTTCTTGACAATAAGGAAAAGACCCTTCAAGGTTTTGCTGTGTGTGTGTGTGTGTGTGTGTGTGTGTAAATGCACGTCAGGTTGAGAAGTGCGGGGTCTCTGCCAGAGGGAAGCGAAGCCACTCGGCAGTGGATCTTATACGAACTCCTCAGATGAGGAAGCGAGCCCTCATCATGTTCTACCTCTGGTAAATTCTGTGTCTTGACGTGTGCACGAACATCACACTCACATATCTGGTCTTTAGTCTCATCACTGGTTTTCTGTCTCTCCCCCGATCCACTCCTCCCTCTTGGCGTTGTAGGTTTGTGAACGTGCTGGTGTATTATGGGCTCTCTCTGGGTGTGTCCAGGTTGGGCACAGACCTTTACCTGACCCAGTTTGTGTTCGGGCTGGTTGAGATCCCGGCTCGTTCTCTGGTGCTGCTCGTCCTGCCTTGCAGTCGACGGTTTTCTCAAAGCGGCTTTCTGGCCTTAGGAGGATTCGCCTGTTTGCTAATGGTGGCCGTGCCTGCAGGTGGGCTGGGGCGTTGGCTCATAGGCCCTCTACACCTGCCCTGATAACTTAACCATGTTCCGCTCAGATCGTAGTGTAAAACTCTACGTTTGTACGTGTCGGGCTGTCAAAAAAGACTAAAACAGGAAGCAAAAGGAGCGAGCAGGTAGTACATTTGGGTAAAACAAACATTATAATCAGTTTGAATTCCAGTCAGGCACAAACTACCGAGGCACTCATTTGTGATGTGGCATTTGTAGCTGCAGTGTTGTGAAAGTGGTGTTGATGCGCTTGTCTTTCTTGTCTTCATCCTCACAGATCATCCCAGTCTAACCGGTCTCGCCATGGTTGGGAAGTTTGGTATAACAGCCTCCTTTGCCATCATCTACGTGTACACGGCTGAGATATTTCCCACCGTGCTACGGTGAGGCGCGTGGCGCGCGGCGCTACATTTACTCTCCCTAAACAAACGTGTTGACGACGCATGTTTCTAAAAGAGTCAATTACAACATCCTTTTGTTTGCGTTCAGGCAAACAGGAATCGGAGTGTCTAGCATGTTTGCAAGGATGGGGGGCGTGTTAGCTCCCATCATCAACATGCTTCATAACCACAGTCCCACGATACCCCTGGTTATCTTTGGGGTCTCCCCGCTGCTTGGGGCCATCCTGGCTCTGGCCCTGCCCGAAACTGCAGACAGACCCCTTCCTGACACGGTGGAGGACGCAGAGAACTGGGACGCGAGGTAGTAACTGCTAATTTTATTTGCTTTTTACGTGTTCTTTGTGTTTGGATTAGAGACAGAACAACCGATTGTGGTGAGTTCTTTGACTTAACACCACCTGATCCGGTGTTATCACAGTTTCTGCACATTCTGTCTGCTCATGACCCAAATATAATCTCACTGTTCTCACGTGCAGCCTGCCCTCTGGCACAATGAGTGCTTAATATTTTGTCTTCTGCAGGTCTCTTTCAGACAAAAGGAACCCTGAGCTGTGTGAGGATGTCCTCCAATCAGCCGGCGGCACAGACGAGCAAGAGTTACGGCGTCTAGCAGCTCCAACCTAAACCCTCGTTTACATGGACCCACACATCCCATTATTCACGTCCCAGTACTGAACGTGTCCTCCTCTGAAGGACACGTCCAAGATCTCATGACTTCTATGCGAAAAGCCCAAAACATCACATATCACTGACCGCACACCAAGCAGACACTCGTGTAGAACCTCTAGGTTCTACGTTCTGTGGGGGGTGACTAGCCCCCCTTGACCAACTAACACGTGTTACCATAAAACCAGATGCATCAACACTGTTCATGTTTACAAATCCGTGCTGATCCGAAGACTCCGATTTTATTTACCTGATGACGCACCAGCAGAACCTCCAGAACTTCCACCTCCTCCTGTATCAGAACATGTTGCCGTGTTTGGCAGCATGTTTTTTGGACTTCATACTTTTTAGAACTTGAAATGATATTTCACAAAAAAAAAAAAAGAAAAGAAGAAGTATATTTTACCTTTCAAGCATTCAAGAAATGTCTTGAGCTCACAAAGACATTTCTTCCCCCAATGTTTGCCTCACGTCTGTGGGACTCGAGACTGCAGAAGGAGCCAGCCACTCATGTTTAGCCTGAAGCTAACGGTGTTCGACAGCTAACAGCTACTACAACAAAGCCAGAGCTCTTGAGCGCTGAACCGAGGGGTTTTACTTCCTGCGTTGAGCCTGAATCAAAGCCTCTGTGGGTTGCTGAGAACACAGCGGGATAAATTAAATAAACAGACATTAAATAAACAGACATTTGGAGACGCTTTAGCTGTTAGCGGACAGTCTTGGTTGGCTCCCAGATAAATACACGTGGCTGGTGCTGTCTGCATTCTTGAGACAAAATCAGATGTTAGTGAACTTCCAAGAAGTTCAGTTGAAGAATCAATTTAAGGGTTTAAAGCATCTTGTACATTCCCAAGCTCCCATATCTTTGTACAAAGCGCACGGTGGCGGCGGACTGTTCGATTGTGGCATTAGCGTGTCCTCATTCTGTAGTGACCAACCTCTTATTCTCTCATTAGTAAGCAAATCTAGATGAGAGCCTGCATGCTGCTGTTGCCTTCATTCAGCCGTTTTGTTAGACTACTGTAGGGAACGTAGGGAAGTGACTGATCAGCATGTGAAGACGTCTGTATTCAGTGCTTTTTTGTAACGGTTTTTCTTGATTGGTTTTGCCACGATGATGTAATATGACTTGCTACTGTATGATTTTATTTCTTCATGTGTTAAAGGGCTGTTGATGTATATTGGAATTCTAACTACATCAAATAATGTGTTTGCAAGGGCAGGTGATGTAACCTGCCATCACTCGTGCAAGAGGAAGGCAGAAGCTTTGAAAGCATGCAAAGGAGAAGTTCCTACGGCACAGGGGGAAGCATGTCTCACTGCTGCCTCCAGATGTGGATGAGTTAGCGTAGCCAGAGGTGACACTGAAACCAGCAAGCTTACAGCTCGACCTTTTATTACACCGATTCAGCCTAGTACATCAGAGCGCACTGGTAAAACTTAAAAGTACAGGAAAGAGTGAAATGTGTCAACAAGTGTACTTGGTACTGTGTCTTTGTGCCAGCAGCAATAAACATGTCAAACCGGGTTTGGAAAAATGTTCTGTGTGCAGCATCTTAATTCTGGCAGACGACCTTCTACAGCGTTAAGCAGCGGTAACAACAATGACATCACATCCAGCATGATTGTTCATCACCAGGCACTCCAATCGTGGCGTTAAAACCACATCGCCACATCACAATGACAAGACACTTGTTTAGTTGTGGGTCTACGACATCCCCAACGTGGGAGCCCCCGTCCTCAGGGGCTGAATGGAATATCCAACGTCAAGTTCGTTGTTAGAACTAGCAGGATTGGATATGGCCAAGTAACTTTTGCTACATTAGCTGTGTGGCTAGTTGAAGCCTCGTACAGGAACAACTGGTCTAAGCCCCGCCCTTTTCTTTATCTACAAATTACAACTATTGCCAGCCCCGGACAAAGATGTAACCCAATCAGGCAGCAGTTTAGGTTCTTGGCTTAAGAAAAGAAGAAATGTCAATTTAGCATTGTTAGGTAGCATAACTTGAGACAGTCATCAGAATGAAACAATATCAGGGGAGAAAAGAGTACCTCTGTGAGCGTGATTTCTTCTGGTGTCACTCCAAACTTATCTTCTCATG
Source organism: Aulostomus chinensis (assembly GCF_037954235.1). NCBI lineage: Eukaryota > Metazoa > Chordata > Actinopteri > Syngnathiformes > Aulostomidae > Aulostomus > Aulostomus chinensis. Next base: position 20,562,189 of record NC_141341.1, on the reverse strand, counting down.
GTAAATCATTAATTGTTCCATCAATTAACGACCCCACAGGCAGAGAGCTCAGCTTAGCGCGGCCAAATGAACAGTGATTACCACGTCTGGGCAATCATTTTGTGGCGTTTGGTATTGGAAGTTGAAATTCGCCTCGACCTTCTCGTTTCATGTCCTGATGCGATCAGGAAAGAGCGAACATGGTTCCCACCTTGGTTTAAGCAGCACTCACGTCCTTCCAGTACATCAAGTTTGCTGTCAGAACGTCTCATTAAATACGCATTTCTCTCTGCACGTGTACAACATTTACTTTGTGTGATCATTCATGATGTCACCAGACTACTGGGCAGCCCTGAATACCAGTTTTTGGGGTTTTGAAGTTGAGGTGTCCTGCCAATAATCGAGGCGTCATCCAAATCCATGTTTACTAGAACACCGGCCGCACTAATCAACAACTATCAGCCGCAGAAACTTCTAGTGATGTCACGGCTCAGCAGCGACTCACAGCTTCGTTCATCTCTGTAACTTTGGAAGTTCTTCCGGATGTCCGACATCCGGCCTGAGCCGTGTTCTTAAAGCGAGTTGACGGACGGTTCCGCTTGTTTCTGGTGACACCAGAGGAGACCTGAGACCCAGGAGACGATGAAGTTGAAGCTCTAAGAGTCAGTGATGATTCATGCTTTGCATCATGAAGAATATGCTGCTGCACTACAGCTGCCTGAGTCACGACGATGGACGAAGCCTCATGAGAAAAAAGGTTTAATGACAAGATCTTTGTTGCTGAGTGAGAGACCCCTAGTGGCAGAAATCACACGTTGCGCATTTAAAGAGAACTGAACAATATCAACATCCATGTGACTGGTGAACATCTACGCCAGCGTAACATACGTAGCATCGGTGGCGACGCCACAGTTGTTATCCTTCATAGACATGAGGATGTAGCCGTCGTTGCCCCAGTAAGTGGACCACGAGTTCTTAATCAACCAGTACGGCTCCCCATTCAGGGTTCCGTATCCCACTGCCAGAACAGCGTGGTCCAGGGTATCGGTGGTGTTCCCTGGAAGACAAGCTACTGTTAGAGGGGGGCCCAGGGAGAGAGAACCAAGCGTGTGTGTGTGAGAGAGAGAGACCCACCACAAGCAGGTTCATAGTAGACGCCATGGCTGTAGAAGACAAAGGATCGGTGCGAGGCGTCAATGCTGACGGCCACAGGCCCGTTCTTATACAACGCCAGCTTCAGGGCCTCTGCGTCGCCGGACGTGACGTTGGTGTAGCTCTGGATGCGAGCGGTGAGCTGGGAGGAGTTCACGTGGCAGAATCCATTCTGTTCAGAGGGGGACAAGGTTCACGTCAGGTGACGTGGCCTTGAGCTCTGGCCAACAAAATCTTCTCAGTCAAAAAAATACAGACGGACGGAAGGACGGACGACCCAAACACCTCACGTCCTCGATGGCGGGGAAGCCCACCAAGCTCCTTACCTTAGTTTAAGGTAAATAAAGTAACGTGTGTGGACTTCAACCTGCAGACGCACAACATCTCACCATTCCCTGATAAGCTCCATAAGTTTCTGTCGTGGCGATGCCTCCGTGTTTCATGATCCACTCATAGGCTCGCCACTCCTCCCCGCCGTCGCAGCCATTGTTGCCAAAACCCCAGGAACAATCCACCAACACCTGCTGGGACAGAACCTGCAGGGAGCCGGTCTGGAAGAGAGCAGGAGCAACATGACCACACTTTACACACATCAGCTGACTCCCCTGCTCTGTGTGAGTCACCGGCGTTGGGACCTCACAGCCCCCAGCAGGGTTGACGTCTGACAAACTCTGAATACAATCATCGTGGTGAGCTGAGGAGAAATGAAGGCTAATGAGCAGAGCGGGAACATCAGACAAGAGGCCAGCGCAACAGGTTGCTGGGTCGACACGGAAAGAACTGGTCCCTGGGAAGGGGGTCTGACACAGACCCACGTCCCTAAGGTCACTTCCTGCTGCTGAGGCTCAATCCAAACCAAACAGCTGAGCGCTGGCGTTTCACTGCTTTTCTTCACTTTGAGCAAACGAGATGAAGATGTTTTAGCGAGTCGTCTTTGGAAATCGTCACAGTTTGTGACACTCACAGATGAGAGGAGGAGCTCAAGACACGATCAGCTGAAAATAATTAGAATCCTTTCAGCCTTCAGACCAGGATCCTGATCAAAGTCTGGAAGAGATCTGGCCCAGCGGAGGCCGGCTACAAAAACTTTCAGGCTCCTTGACGACATTTAAAAAATAGGCCAAGTCACCACAGTAACCCAACGACAACATCAAGGTCTGAAGGGGTTTCTGACCCAATTAGACACAGATCTTACACTGCTAGGAGAACATAAAAGTCTAATTTACCGTTGCCACCAGGGGGCGCTCTACCTCATCTGCACCCAAATAGTTTAATGGTAATCCTGCTGACAGACAAACAGCAAAACAACCTCCTAGTCTGAGATAAATAACAAACAGGGAAAGAGAAAAGTGTGTGTGTGTGAGGGTCTAAAAACTTCAACGGGGCGCCATCACATCCTATGATGTTTGGATCAGTTGCTGGGCAACAGGAGCAGAGGAATGCCTTTGATCCTTTGCTCCCTTTGGAGAGGTGGCTCGGCGCTGACACTCACTCACTATTATTTATTCGCTCAACCATCTGTCTGTCAAACGTGAGTCAAAGTTGCACAATGAGCGGTCTTGTGGACCCGCCCCCTACTGACTGAGCACAGACCCGGGCCTCATTTACGCCGCTGACCCCGGGGGTTCTCAACCTTTTCTCCGACAGGACCCACCTATTCAAACTTGGCCAGTCGATAAATAAAATCAACTCTTGAATAAAACAAATAGAATGAAATGAGGTCATCAGGTTCCGAGAGCGCCGCACCACAGCCTGGCGTTGGCATTCGCTCGCCAAATTGAGCATCTCAAATTGACGTTGCTAGAGGCAGGATTTTAACAAGTGATTCCACCACTGTTATGGAATGTTCAGTTTGAGCCCATCATGCTTTAGATCATCATTCTACTTCAGCAAAGCGAGAAAACTGCAAAAAGTGAGCTTCAACTTGAAAGCATTCAAGAGAGTTCACGCCCACCCAGGGGCCCCGGCCCACTGATTGAGAAACACTGGCCGATTCTGCCACACCGTTCTGCGTGTAACCTAGAAAGAGGGACTGAAACGGCGGACGAGCTGCTGCTCCGCCAGCAGCGGAGGCTGCAACGGGGCGCCCGGCGGCGTCACGCCGTTGTGTTACATGTCACACTTCTGATTCTGGAAGTGAATATTTGGAAAAAGTATGAATGACAACCAGGTGCAACAAGGCACTGGGCCAGCTTGGTTCTGTGCAAACAAGCAGAGCAGCATCACAGGAGGCTCTCAGGGTAAAACTGCCTTCAGACTCAGAATCACGAGTAGCTCCTCCTCCTTGAGAGCAACTCAGCGAAGCTGCAACTCTGGGATGAACACCAGGAACTCCCCGCAAGAGCGACGCAACAGAACCCTGCGCCAAGCAGCAGACTTCTCTCAGCTCAACCAAACGCTCCCGCCTCCCTGCGGACGCTAAACTGTCCATCTCCCGCTCCACGCCACCCTCACGTCGAGATCTTCCTGCTTCACTTCCATGAAATATTTGACCAGTTTTTCCTCTTAGCTGCATCTCATTTTCTTCACGCTGAATATTTCAACCTTAAAGCTTCTGCAAGTCAAACCTAGTCACCGATTAAATTCTGTGTAAGATGTCTACAAACAGATGAACCCCAGGCCCCACAGACAGAGCCGCCGGTCTGACTCCTACAGGCGGAGACCTGCCAGCTCCTCAGCTGCCTGTTCCTCTCCTCACCTTTAGGAAGAGAGCGCCCTCTACTGCTCCAGTGGTGGCAAAGCTCCAGCAGGAGCCACAGATGGCTTGGTCCTTCACCGGGGTCACGGCGCCTGAGGAGTCGAGCTGAACATCAGATCACCAGCTGCAAACCAGGGCCCGACCCACACGGGCCTTTGGGCCCGGTATCGATTTTATAGCAGGAAAAAAATAAATAAAATCACAGATTTATTTAACCGATGGTGAATTTTTGTGCTGAACTGATAAAAAGACCTTTCTACATTTATTGTGCGCTCAGTTTGTACCGATACCACTACGTGAAGGTATGTAAATAAATAACTTGCTTTATCAGGAAATATTTAAGATTGTCATGTGACCATTACAATAACGACCAGAATAAAATAGTAAATATCAGCGCGTATGAGAAAGCATACACCCGTGACAGGCTGATGTACTTCTACTACACTACGGTGCCTATACGAACCGTAAAGCCTCCAGTCCAGTGACTCTGGTACTTCCACTCCTTGGTAAATGCTAGACGGGAAGGCGAGCCCTCTGTTGGGCGTCTTCCCTCGTCGGCTTCCCCTCATGGTGATCAGCTCCGCCGGGGTGCGATCTGACAGCGAGTTCAGAGCCAGAGAGAACGGAAGCCCCGCTCGGTTCTTGGAGTGGACATACCTGTCAGTCAGACCAGGACAGCAGCCAGTTAGCACTGACCAAGAGCTCGCCGTCTAAGGCGCTTCAATCAAATGTCGCTAACGAGGAGCTTAACCAGACGGCAACCATCACCCGGAGACCACAGTTCAGGTGAGCTTGTAGTTGCGTGTGCCGTTGTTCCAACATAGCCAATATTAGCTTTGTACTTCTACCAATCCCTCTTCAAAGTACTGTGTCAACAAGTATGAACGTGCAGATTCTCACGCCGAACAAACTTCTGTTGGTCAGAGATTATTTCTGCAAGGTTGGATCTGATGGAGCCTGAACGCCACACTGGACTCCCCGCCTCTCAGCAAACAGGCAGGATGTGACGACAGTGTTTGTCCCGCCCTTCCCTCCACTGGTCGCCAGCGCAGTGTTTTAGCAAGCGGGACATGTGTCAAGTCTTGGCGACCACAACAGCAGAAGCGTCGGTGCAGCATCTACGCCGGGCTCCGGGCCGCCGCTGGCTTGATCGCCCAACGGTGACACAGAAACTGGCACCAGGAAACGACCAGCCACATCTCACCTGAGATTATGAACGAATGCGTGCTCTCTCTCCTCCTGCTCCCTGGCGTCCCTGTACCGACGCTGAAACTTCTCCTTGAAATGGTTGAACATGCACTGCGAGTGACCGGAGGAGGACGTATGGATCAGATCCTTCATCGGGTTGGCCAGCATGTGGTGCTCCAGTCCTGGACCTGGAAAAGCTCCACAGCTCACCCCTGCGGAAACACATTCCTGCTATTTTATCTCCTTTTCAAGACCATCAGGACACGAGGAGCTGCAAGCGGTACAAACCCTCGGGGAGTGAGAACACGCTGGGGTCCACCGACGCGCTGAACTCCTTGTAGTCCACCAAGTATTTATCATAGTGGGACCCCAGCAGCGTGTTGTACCCCATCATTTCATAGTGAAGCGGCGTGGCTGGGTCCTTGCCATCAGCACCCTTCTCTGAACGGGTGACCCACAGGGTGTACGTGTTCTTCTTGTAGCCCACCACGGTCACATTCTGCCAGACCTCACACAGGGAGCCGCCGTAGTCCTCCATTCTCAGGAACTACAGAAGGAAGTCAGTGGTGTGTGTTGATCGTGGTAAGCAAGGATGCTAGCTGAGAGCTAGCATGCCCCCGTACTGACCTGGAAGCCCTGAACATCCGGCAGAGACGCCTGCGGAGCAACGGCTTCATCCTTTGTCCCGTTGACCTGGAAGCACTTCATCACGTTCAGCTCTTCTTCTGTGGTCTCGGGGGTGATTTTATAAGCAACGCCCCACTGTAGCGCCGCCCCCAGCTGGTACGTCGACACTTGGCCTGTTGATGGTCAGATGATGCAGTTATTCCAACCTCACGGCATCAATACAGGTCACCAGTAAGGTGGAGACATGAGAGGTTGTGGTACGCACCATTGCTCTCTGGGAGCTGCTTTTATGGTTGGACGAGTTCTTTCAGCACAGGATTTCAGTTTTGGGTTATGGAATATTGGTTTTAATATTTTCACTGGTGAGTTTTGCCGTGATGTGCAGCCACTTGTGATAAAAATCACAGGAAGTAATATTTTAGTGTGAAACGTCTGCCTGATAATAAGTGGGTTCCTTTTTCAATGTACCCTATTTAGTGTCTGCAGCGTCTCCTGTATGATGGAGTTTGTTGGGGACGTTTGTGTCAATGAATCCATGCCACAGCTGCACAAACGGCCTTCCCAGAGGCTGAAAACCAAATTTTTAGGAGCCCAAACAAAAAGTGGAGGCAAAAATTCTAAATGCTAATTAAGATTTATGTTAATTTCCAAATTCAGATGTCCTTCAAGCTTTTACATATTTTCTTTGATACACTGGAGGCTCCAGACTAACTTAGCAACAGCACTGTGGCCCCTAATTGAGAATTTTTAGGAGGGTAGAACCTTGATTCAAGCTGCAAAGTAGATGAGATTCACAGTGTTTGAGTCTCATCTGCTGGCTAAAAAGGAATTTTCCCGTGAAATGCAACTGAAGGCGGTGAGGCAGCTTCACCAGCCGTGAAGTAGCACAACATTTCTAGGACTCACAACTGACAGAGCAGAAATCACCAACATACACGTGGATAGTGACAGAAAAAGGCAACCTCCCCCGGCGCTAACGATACTAGCTAATGCTAACGTTAAAAATGTAAGCGTGTCACTTAACAGGCCAGCAGATGTTGATTATTATTATTACTACAGAACCTGAACCCAACACGTGAAGTTCTCCAGCCTGTCAAGGAGCTCCACAACCAATGTCCTGCAGCAAAATGTTTGATTTTAGTTAAAGACAGAAAATGCAGAGTCATCCTCCCCTGAGCAAGCTAACGCTACGTTAGCATAACAGACACAACTGAGACTCGTCCATGATAGTTTCATTTAGTCTTTCTGGTCTATGCTGTGCAGTGGAGGGAGGAAAGCTCCATGTTCACTGTGTTTAGCTTAGCAAGTGTATTTATGGAGGCGTGGAGATTACTGACATGACCCTATAGTCACTTGCTCCTATGTCAGCCCCTGGCCACGCCCCTGGTCGCCTAATGAGCACGTCATGCACTCGCAAGTGGTTTTGTCGTCTCAAAATGTGGTCGCGGTCTGGTGCCCTGACATTGCAAACATCTACTTCAGTTACATTTCAGGTCAATTATTCAGAGATTTACAGGCAGAGGATTCTGTGACGGATGACGGCAGATGCTCTGCAATTGTTATCGTTGTCTCTTACATGTGGAGGACCACACTGAACCAGTATCTGGCCCCGATCTGGGCAGCTCTGGTCTGCCTGGCGTTGTGGAGTATTTCCCCTGGGGGGAACACTCAAACACTTTAACAGGTGATTCCACTGATTAACACACCTTCAGCCACAGTGGAGTGTTAATCAGTGGAATCACCTGTTTAAGTGTTTGGCTGGAAGGACAACCTGCACACACACCCTGGCACATGGTTCCCTGCCCCTGCTCTAGAGTAAATGTGGGGTGAATCAACAAGGAGGAACAGAGAAATAGGGCCTCTTCTGTCAGGCACCGCGGACACAAGAACCACTCAGTGTCCAAAGTCACATGATTGTGTAACGCGAGTCATGTGAGGTTCCGTTCCACTCAGCTCTTTTCGGGTGAAACATCAGGTTTTCAGTTTCACATCCAGCCAGGCAGGAGACACTCAGCCAGCCTTGCGGGGTCAAGAGGCGCCTCACCATTGTAGTAGTCTATCCGACTGGACTTGGCCTGCAGGTCCAACCAGGCCTCAAACGGCTCCGTAATCTCAGCGTAGGGCAGCGAAATCACACCTGCAATCACCAGGTATTAAGATGTAAAGCTCTCAGGAAAAGAAAAAAAAAACAAACTTAAAAATGTCTTCATCCTGTTATCAACTCACCTTTGACATGGTAGGTCTGTCCAAAATCTGGAGGTGTGGGGACGGCTTTTCCCTCCGAGTCTGAAAATCAAACAAACTTGTGTAACTGAGCTTATCTGCTTAGGACAAACAGTGAGACAGGAATAAATAATCAGGTTTATCCTGCAGGAGCGCACAGATGTAGCCAGGTGCCAGAGAGACCAACTGGTCCTTCCTTGTTTGAAGGAACAAAAGCTCTTGAAAGTGCCATTAACTTCAGATCAGCCAAATAAGAAGGTTAACAGGGGAGTTGAAAGCTCCCCAGTTCTCTCCGTGGCCTTCAGGGAGGGACAATCTGCAGGGGCAATAGAGCAGGATTGATGTCCTCTGGTGGGCCCATGGAGGGTCGGAAGGTACATTACATACACGCCGAATTGAAGAGTGGACTCTGTTCCTATCAGCTCTCTAGTTCGCATTTTAAGATTTGACTTCTTCTTGACAACAGGAATTCAACTTTGAATTAGCAGGTATCCGGATGGAGTTCGGCGCGCTGCTGGACACGCTAGCACACGTCAGCAGGTGTGATGGAGGAGCAGACGAAATCTCCTTAAATATGAAGAACAGCGTCGCTGCTGCAGTCAGGCTGAGGCCACTTAGGACTGAAAACCACAGCCGCACAACAACAGGAACTCCGGGAACATCTGGCACGGACCACTACACGTTAGCTGCTCTCGTAACGCCAAGCTAGCGGTGCGCCTGTGGTGATAGGAGTCCCTTACCGATGCCTGTCCACAAAAGAACGGCAGCAACGTACCAGGACCACAGCATTCTGTCTGCTGTCGCTGCTCAATTAATAAAAACTCATGTCTGCGCTCCCACATAAACACGCAGCGCCACACATGTGACACCCCTCCTCCAATCACAGACGCCAGCGCGGACATCCTCCAATCAGGCAGGGGGGGGGGGGGGCTCAGTGGCACTGGTATCATGTGATCTGGGTCATATGACCTCACAACAGCTGGGCTGCGTCCGAATTGCCAAGTACCAACCTACGTCCTCCAGCTACGACCTACCGCTACCTCCTACTCCTACAACCACGTCACGGATTCGTTCCTTCCGAGGTGATAGTTGACGGTTTGATGGGTTGAGAGGAAGAAAACGCTGGCACTGATGACCGAGTGAATCCAGGCCACACCAACACCTTGGTTTTGTCACGACATGACACGACACGAAACGACAGACTTTTTCTGACAGCTTTTTTAAACTTTTACCTCCATTTGAACCCAAATACGTACAGCTCGTGCCCTGATGTTTAAAAGCTTTCAGTACCTCGTGACTTCAGTTTGATGACGGCGTGAACCTGTGAGGAAGTCTTGACGAGAGGCAGGAGCCACGCCCACGACGTCCTGGTGTTGGGTTTTCATGGAAATCAACAACAGCAGGAAGACTCAATACTTTTGAGAGCATTTAGGACACCTTGACATCTGGGGGGGCAGCAGGGCCAGTTGAACATTGAAATTGGACCCCCCCTGTGGCCCCCCCACTTGGAATTAAAAAATTATACAATAATGGATGATGTGTCAGTGATGCACGTCAATGAGCGATGATTTTAGATCGAATGTGGCCCTTCAGCAAAGCCCTTGGCCCCACACTGGCCCCCTCAGTGACGCGGGTCCAGAACTGCTACTGCTGGACATCCTTCCTCGTCTCCTCCTCCTCCTCTCCTCTTCTTCCTCTCTCCTTCTCCTCCTCTCCTCTTCTTCCTCTCCTCTCCTCTTCTTCTCCTCCTCTATTCTTCTCTCTCTCCTCCTCCTCTCCTCTTCTTCCTCTTTTCTTCTCTTCCTCTCCTCCTCTACTCTTCCTCTCTCCCTCCTCCTCCTCTCCTCTTCTTCCTCTCTCCTTCTCCTCCTCTCCTCTTCTTCCTCTCCTCTCCTCTTCTTCTCTTCTTCTTCTCCTCTATTCTTCTCTCCCTCCTCCTCCTCTTCTTCCTCTTTTCTTATCTTCTTCTCCTCCTCTACTCTTCCTCTCTCCCTCCTCCTCCTCACCTCTTCTTCCTCTCTTCTTCTCCTCCTCTTCTTCCTCTCTTCCTCTCCTCTCCTCTTCTTCTCCTCTCCTCCTCCCTGGCTGTAACCTCCTCATCTGTAACCAAACCTGCAGGTTGAGATCTCACGTATCCATGAGCAGACGTGACCTTTCGCTGACCCTCTGCCCTGAAAACCAACCTGAGCTGCAGTCCCACTCCCAAACCTGAGGGCCCAGGACAAACCTCAACCCACCACTAGGTGGCGCCAATTGCTCACAGGACTCGGTCATGTTATTGCTCAATATGGCAAGCAAAGCCATGGCGCCTAACCTGAATCTTCTCTGCTGTAGGTGTTGAGGTGCCAGGTGTGAATCTCAGGGCAGCGACTAAAGTCTGGAGGTGACATCGTTACAGCAGAGCAGGCAGCAGGACGGTGGAGCTCCCAGCTGGAGTCCTCATCATCAGTTAGTTAGTCAGTTAGTTAGTCAGTTAGTTAGTCAGTTAGTTAGGAAGCAAGAGAGAGTCAGCAGGAACGTCTGCTAGGTTCTGTGGGAGTCAGAGAATGACTTTGAATGGAAAACCGACAGAAACATCTGGAACTGTGAAGGTGTGCTGGTCCCTGGTCCGGACGATCCAGGATCATTCCTGCTACACGCCCCCCCCCCCCACACACACACACACACACACACACACACTCATGAAGTCAACGGATTCCTGTGGACAGTCGGCCTCTCTCCTGTTGTTCCAGCTCTGCAGGTCACAGGTCGACCTCCACAGTTTGCTGCAGTTCCAAATCTGACCAGGGTTTCACCTGAAGGCGCTGTGGAGCAGAAGGCCCTGACAGAAGGGAGGCTGCATTTAGTCTTCAGTGTAGAGCCCAGCAGTGCTGAAGTCAAGAAAGGAGGGAGGGATGGAAGGAGGGATGGAGGGAGGGAGGGAAGGAGGGATGTTCATCTTTCCCAACAATGAAATGAAACTGCTGACATGATGCTCGTGTTTATTGCTTAATTAGTGTTAACATTGACAACCACAAAACATTGTTCATATACAAGAATACAGGAGTATAAATATAGATTATCTGTTCTACGGGGTGGTATTGGAGCGTTTCTCTAAACACACGCACACACACACACACACACATTTATTCATTCAGTCATTTTCATATCACAATGGAGGACCACTTGTGTGGGTGCACTTCCTTCTGGACATGTGCTCCTCGGGGTCAAACCTCAGAGCCGGACACGGGTGACGCCCCATCAGAGAGCTTGTTTAGTCCCGTTTGATCTGAGCTCCTGTGGATAATCGGAGCCACAAGCAGCCCCTGGTTCCCATTAATACAAATGTTTCCTAGTGGCGTCGGCTGCTGCACTCCAACATAAACAAAGGGTAACCGGTTAGCTCAGACACGTCACCATGAAGCTAGAAACGAGCTACATCAGCGCTGGGAGGACTGGAGGTCCTCTGTATGGCACAGAAGAAGAAGAAGAAGAAGACAGCCATCTTCTCTGAGTAGATAAAGCGAGTAACGTCCCCCATGAAACAGGGAGGGTTCCTGGAAGTTCCACTTCAACCTCCAACCATCCTGCTCTTGTTTGTTTACAAGACATCAACATGGGTTCACAACGGCCTGGACAACGACACACTGATGTCTGTACAATACGTATAGCACCTTTGACGCGACACATCAGATGAACACGGCGACTTGTGTCATGGCGGCTGGAGGTTTGCTGCTCGTTCCCTCATCGTTCCCCGCTTCACACTTTCAGCCGTCGAGTCCATGTGAGGCCTGAGGTACCACAGACTAGATACTGTTGAGGAGCAGAATAGTGGCGGCCGAGCCGGGAGAGGAGAGGTCAGGGGTCGTGTAACCAGGCTCTGGTTCATCCCCCGGATCTGCTGCTTCTCCTCCTCCTTCTTCTTTCTGTGCGGCGGTCAAAGCGAGCTTGTTCAGACCGGCTTCCAGCGAGGCCTCTGCTCCCTCTGCTCTGTCACCTGGAGGACACGAGCACAGAGACCCACGTCACACTCCTCCCACTCCTCACGGCTCATTTGCAGAAGTGTGAACATGAGGTTTCTGCAGCAGTTGTGCTTGCAGGGGAGAAAACCATCGAATGTGATGAGGAACGATCGGTTACGTTAGCATTTACAGAGAGAGCATCGTGATGTAGCGTCAGAGTGAGAAAAACCCTTCACTGACCATATCAGTCGTATGTGTTGGAGTGGTTTGCCCCCAAGTGGGCGTGGTTAGCCAAAGCAGTCCTGCCAGCACCTTTCTAAAGCTCACATACCTTCCCTCAGAATGCATCTTTTTAATACTTCTGTTTCTAGACTGGCTGCAAATTAGTGAGCTGTCGACTTACAGTTTGAATGACTAGTAGGTAGAAGTAGTTACTTGCAGTATGAGGGGTTTTGTTTAATCAGTCGGTGTGATTAACACCCACGACAACCTCTGCAGTCCTGATTTTAAGACACATAAAAAGCTTCCAAAGTCAAAGAGAGTTGATGGGCATCTGTTTAACGACAAAGCTGTTTTCAGGCACCCAAACCTGAGGACGGCTCTCCGAGCTTCAGGACTCATTCCTGAGTTACGCTGTTGTGTGCCTTAAAAATTTTAAAACTTGTGTCTCCCCTCAAAACCACAAATGTTCTGATGTCGGTTTTCAGTTCGGAGACAAACTGTGTTGATTAGTGAGCTGTGACAATGACATGGATCTTCTGATCTCACTCAGAAAAACTCAACTATCTCTTTAAAGCTCGACTACAAAAACAAGGGTGTACTTCAACATCAAGGATGAAACTTCAGATCAGAGGTCGGCACACAGGAGCGCAGTCATGGGGGGGGCACACACCTCTCTCCTGATCGCAGTCTGGAGAGGAGGCTCCGCTGCACTGGCTGCGAGGGCCCAGGAGAGGATGCACAGAACCACACACTGAGTCTGGGTCATGAGGGCTACAGGGACTCACTAACTCCTCAGCACTGAGGCAGGAGGAGGAGGAGCAGGAGGGAGAGGACCGGAGGTAGGAGTGGGAGGTGTAGAAGGAGGAGGGCATGTCCAGGGTGGTGGAGGCAGAGGTGGAGGGATGGGAGAGGGAGGAGGAGGTGGGGGAGGTGGTGGAGTGAGAGTAGATATCGTCCTCTGAGCTGCTACTGAGACTGGCCTCCTCGTCCATTGACACTGACACCACTGAAACACACGCATGCACAGATTTGAACATTAAACATGCGCATCAACAAATGAGGAAAAAACACGGCGTGAAGGGATGAGGAGGACGGTGGCTCACGCCCGGGCGCCGCTTCCACTCACTGGAAAGACCATCGGACTCCATCTTGAAGTTGTCAATGTCCTCGTTGCCTCCGTCACCCTCCGCGCCCACACCCTGCTCTCTGGTTCCCATGGCGATGGAGCGTCGCTGGGCATGAATCTCCTCGGAGATGCTCTCCAGGTTGCGTAAGGCTGCACGGTACTCAGCCTTCGCCACCACCAATTTCGTCTGACGCTCGTCCACATGATGCTTCAGTTGCTACGGGAAAAAAACGATTTCTTAGTAAAACTCGTGAGAGGTAGTTCAGGTAGCGGTCAGTGAGCGACGCACAGATGACACGTAAGCTGGCGTTTCATTCGCCTCATCTTTGTGTGTTACTGAGAACATTCAAGTCACAAAAACTGGATTTCATGAGATTCTGAGCCTCTGGATTTCAGGGAGCAGGTGGCCAAACAGGCACAGCAGTGAGTTCATGAATCAGCAGTGAATGAGTTCAGCCTGAGGTGGCGCTCCACGACGTCAAACGGATCCTAGCCGTGTGCTGCTACACGTACCTCCAGCTGTAGATAATACTTGGCCTTCAGTTCAAAATACGGCCTGCAGGGGGAGAAAAGGAGAACAGAGTGAGAGGGAGGATCCCCACTGGAGAAAATCCTGGAAGGAAAACACTCCTCCCTCTGTGAGCAGCCACATTCCTCAGCTCTTACAGAGGCAGAACACCCCAACGCCGCAACACCAACACATCTGGAATGCATCAGGTTGCATAAGCATCGCCCCTCTTTCTATCTGTGACTCATCGCTCCGGCAGGGTGCAGCTCGCGAGCGTCAATTCAAACCCCTCACAACACCAACAAACCTGGACTTGTTGATGGAGCGCTTGAGCTTCTTCTCCAGCTGCCTCATGTGGTTGATACAGGAGTTGTAATTGGCTGCAGTTTTCCGGTGTTCAGCTTCACTCCTCATTCTCGTCTGCTCGGCCTCCATCACCTGATAGGACAAAGACATTCCATTCTGGACTCTCAAGGTTTATTGCTGATGGGTCTCAACCACATGTCTGGCAGTAGAACAGAACAGAACCCTGCAGCACGAACCCTCTGGGTGGCATGGTTGAGCATCTCCTGCCAGGCGGAGTCGAACTGACGGCTGTCCTCCTCCAGCAGCCTCTCCTCAGCCAGTGCAATCGTCTCTTTAGCGGCCCGCAGAATCTCAACTGCTCGCTGAAACTCCTGGGTGGCTTTCTGGGCCTCAACCTGGGCCTGATGGTCACCCAGAGAGGGGGGGGGGGGGCACAGACAGAGAGAGAGACAGTTGATTCCCAGCAGATGTCAAACTGTCTATCTGCTAGCATCCATCCATCAGCTGGTCTGTGTGGGTCTCAGGCCCTCACACACAGACAGGTCTCTGTCCTCCTGTCAAGCTCTGGGACGGATAGACGACAAGCAGATTTTCCAAAAGTTGGAGTGTTCCTTTAAGAGACTATCTGCGTGTGTGTGTGTGTCTGTGTGTGTGTGTCTGTGTGTGTGTGTGTGCGTCTGTGTGTGTGTGTCTGTGTGTGTGTGCGTCTGTGTGTGTGTGTACTTCATGACCTAAATTTTCTCTGGAGGAACTATGATTGATTCCTTATGACAATCACTGAGGCATGGACACACACACACACACACACACACACACACACACACACACACATACACACACACACACACACACAGACGCGTGCGCGCCTTGGTCCATTAGACAAACAGAACTTTGTCACTGAGGAAATCTGACACATTGTCAGCGGGTCCCTCCAGCCCACGGTCTCGGCCAGGAGAAGAAAGGTTCTGGTCATGCTGGACATGTTGGGGCCCACTGCCTCCACTCAAGCAGCCATTACTTGAAGGGCAGCATGCTGGCCCAGGACCAGTCAGCTAGCATTGACAAGGACAACCTGATTATGGGATGTATCAAACACAACAGCAATCCTGTTGAGCCTTTTTTCTGGGTTGATGCATGTTTCTTGTCGTATTTTCTTAAATCGGGTCAAAGTGACACATGAAGTGGCACAAACATTTCTGGTAAATCAGCTGTTAGTAGCGATTGGCCCAAACACATCGACCTGTCCAGCCATCGTCCGTCTCCATTGGTTTCAGGTTACCACGGTAATGGTTAAAGTTTATTTTTCTATCCTTCACACGATTCTTTTCAAGGATCCACTTCATTCTTCGCCATGAAACCACCACCGGAACTCTCGGACCGGCGCAGTTTTAGCTCAGATTCAGTTGGTGATTGACTGCTCTGAGGTTGAACTCACCGTCATCTCCAGATGTAGTTACTGACCCACGGGTGGCACCCGAATGCGACGTTAACACATGACGACATTAATCGGTTACCATGGTGATTGTGCTACGGCCGACCAGCAGAGCAGCAGTTGTGGTCGTGTTTCTGCTTTAGTTCTAGTGTCGGCTCCATCGAACCACGGATGGTGTCCGATCCCACGAGTCGATCCTGCCTTTACCTTGAGTCTCTGATCACTCAGTCTGGTGAGATCTGAACCGATTCTCTGCCGCTGAGGAGGTCGCCCTGGGTGGTTTGTTTGTGTGCACGTGAAAGACGTAATAAAACTCTGACGCAGACCAAAACAGCGGGCCGACCAGCCGAAGGTGTTGGTGACAAGTTGATTCAGACGAGTCAGACAAGCTACAGGTGTGAAAGCCCTTCAGGGCGGTGAGAGTCGGAAACCAAAGCTGAACTCAAGTTCAAACCGCTGTTGGATTTGTTCACATCTGTTTACATCGGAACTGCTTAGTTTTGGTGTCACACAAACACACACAACTCAGCGAAGCTCCTGCTCACTGTGGCGCAGGTCAAACTGCCAAGACTGAAGTTCCAGACCAGACCACACAGGGGCCAAAGGCCCTGAGACTTGACGGGCAACGAAAACCAGAACAGTGCTGAGGACAAGGACGAATGTGGCCCCTTAAGCACTCAATTTTTCTCAAGACCCTCCCTCGTGCTTGAACCTACGGAACATGACGTCCTGCCACGGTCAGCCGTGTTTATGATAACAGCTCCAATGGCGACGAAAGCAAGATCCTCACACACGATGTGTATAAAAATGGCGGCTCCTGTGTTGTGTCATGGTTAGATACGCTATCAGGGCCCTCCAGGAAGGAGAAGATATCAGTCGTCTGTTAGCTTGACAAACTGACAAAGATGAATCCCTCCTGTTTGTCCCTTTATCCTGACCCACTTCCCAGGCTCAGAGTGGGGGGGGGGGGGGGGGGGGGCAGGAGCAGGATGATGGATATTTGATGTGGAGCGCGTAGGAGCGAGCAGCACAGACGAAACTACCACTATCACTCAGCGGTTTCGAGATAAACTGTCACGAAAAAGTGTTTGTCCTTCATGAGCAGCAGGCGTCTTCTCTCACGCAGGGTTAGCAACTCGTAGCTCTCACCCACCCAAGATGGAGGACACGTTCTCTTAATGACACAAGAGCCAGCAGTGCAAACGGCATCAGCAAATTAATGAACTGATGAACTTGATGTCTTAAAGACACAACAGTTTAAAGGGCAAACAATGCAGGGTCTGAGATGAAATACCACCTGGATACGTGTGTGATGTGTGTGCGTGTGTGTGTGTGTGTGCGTGTGTGTGTGCGTGAGTCCATGCACCTCCCTCAATTTTAATTAATCCTGTATGACACTTTTGTCTCCGGTAATTCACCCTTGACAGTATCAGGAGGTGAGAGATGGAGGGAGAGGAAGGTGGCAAATACATGCACACACACACACACACACACACACACACACACACACTCACACACACACACACACACACACACACACACACACACACACACACACACACACACAGACAGGTCCAGGAAGACAGACAATCAGACAGACGGCCAGTGGTGCAGAAGAGAAGGGTGTGTAGAGGACAAAAGATAGGACAGTACAGGCAGATTCCAGCACACGGCCCCCCAGTAGGGTGGAATGTAGGGGGGGAGGACGGGGGGGGGGGGGGGGGGCTGAGGCTGGCTTACGGGTGGGGGTGCTGAATATGTGTGTGTGTGTGTGTGTGTGTGTGTGTGTGTGTGAGTGTGTGTGTGTGTGAGTGTGTGAGTGAGCAGGGTCAGTGAGGGTGAGTATTTGTATCCCTTTTAAAAGTGGGTCATGTTTTAAATATTAAATATTCATCCATAAATCATGATCAGACAATATGCCAGTTTAACCCGAGGCTTTCATCAGCTTTGAGCTAGTTAAAACCCCCATCTCACACACACACGTGCACGCACACACACACGCACGCACGCGCACACACACACATACGCACACACACACACACACACACACACACACACAGGAAGGGCTCCCGTGAATGCAGGTCCCATCAAAATTCAAAACCTCCCAGTAATCCTGTCACGTGTTGCTGTCACAAGCAGATGCAGGTACTTTGTCATATTGCAACACAGTCACACACACACACACACACACACACACACACACACACACTCTCTCTCTCTATTTCAGTTTGACAGCTCAGCTCTGACACACAAACGTCAGCCTGCTGATGAATGGCTCATGCGCTCCTTCCTCATTGGCTGGGCCGGGGGGCGCTGGAGGTCTCCTGTTAGACCGAAGCCTGCGGCCGTGAGAGCGCGGCGGGTGGGCCACCGTGAGGGGGGAGAGCTCAGCCAGGCAAGCTGGAGCTACCTGGAGCAACCGTGTGCAACCGATTTGGAAGAATTCGCGAGTGTGTGAGAGCAGCAGGCACATTGAGGTGTGAGGGATTTAAAAATAGGCATCACGTGACTCTGCTCCTTTTAAGTAGATATAAACCGAGCCCTTTAAGCGTCTGATTGCTAATCCGCAGTAATCCTGCCCTCCGCCAACCTCCTCTGGGAGTGTGCGTGCGTGCGTACCTGTCTCGCCACTTTACGGGCTTCCCAGTACGGTTTGGAGTCGTCCACAGCTCGTCCCACACGTTTCGCCTGCTCGTCCAGCTTCACCGAGGCTTCCACCAGCACCGCACGAAACCGCTGACGGCAGTCCTGCACACATGAGCACACACACGACCGTTACAGGAAGTCAAAACTGCTGCTGTGGTGGAATCGTCCTTATCCTCCGCTGCTTTGGGGTTTTGGGACCACAGTGATACTTCACTCACAAAGTGTTGTTTTCCCTGTCAAGTACTCACAAGGAGGAGTACAGGAGTTCTCATGTCTCCGCCTCACTGCTCTGAGACACCAGAGTGCAGGGGGAGCCAGCCACGTACACTTAGCTTCAAGCTAACGGCGACATTCACAAGACAGGAAGGAAGTCATGGTGATGCTGACTTCACCAATCACCACCGGCACACCTGTCAAAGTGGGACTGGAAATACTGGCCATCTCGCTCTCGTTTGTCAGCACACACAACCATGAACACCAGAACTAAATCAAATCCGTCCATCCATTTCTCCATCCATCCATTTCTCCATCCATCCATCATCCATCCATCCATCATGCATTTCTCCATCCATCCATCCATCATCCATCCCTCCATCCATCCATCCATGTTCCCCCTCTTCTCCTGTTAGGGTGGGGGGGGTGGAGCCTATCCCAGCAGCCTTCCCCCTGGACAGGTCACCAGTCCATGGCAGGGCCAACACATAGAGACAGACAACCATTGGCTCTCCCAGCCACACCTACGGTCAATTTAGAGTCTGGATTAACCTGGTCCCTCTTGATGTCTTTGGACTGTGGAGGAAGCTGGAGTACCAGAGAGAACCCAGCAGGAACAGGGAGAACATGGAGACACAACCTTCTTGCTGGGGAGCCACGGTGAGGACCACTGCTCCACCGTGCTGCCCCTAAATCAAATCAGTAAATATTCATACATCAGTCCGTAGACGCATCCATTGATCAAAGTAAATGTCGCTCTCTATGTAAACGGTTTTCAACAAATACTGCAACTGTAAAACAAACAAATTCGTTCAAGCGTCCGTTATCTGCTCTGTTTGCTGGCTAACATGACAACTGATCCACAAAGATATTTCAAACAGACGAATGTTGGTTTCATTTTAGGCGGCGCGGCCAACGCCAGCTACATGTTAGTTTCCCATCAGCCTCCACTGGTTTTTACCAAATGTAAATGCACTAATCTAAGCCCCGCCCCCGAGCCCCCAGAGCTGCATGCATGTCTGCCAATGCTCAAACCCTTCGAAGCACGAAATCACTTCCATCATCACACCAGTTCAGCTGAGGCTGCAAATCAAATCAGACTTTTTTCATGTCGTCTGTGACAAACACACGCCGGCGCTGATCACATGACCTCCAGCTCCTCTAACTCAAGTCAGCCCCGACTCGTTCACCCCAAACACCAGCACGTGCGTCAGAGCCCCCGCACTCCTCCCACCCACACTGGGAGGGAAGATGTGTTGTTGAAACGTGTGTGCACGCTTGCGCTCCGTTGAGGGTTCATAAGACGCAGAACTGGGTTCAGCACCTGCATCCTGGGAGGGAGTGAAAGGCGGAAGAGAAGGACAGGAAGCCAACTTCCTATGACATCGTGTTTACTGGCTTCCTGTTCCTGCCCTGTCACAGGAACACAACCTGCAGCGTGAACAACTTTTTACTTTTTATCATCATGAAGGCCAACGCCCTCTTTGTGTCTGAGTCTCTCCTGTCTCTTTGTCTCCTCTCGTGCTCCTCCAGCAGGGCGCCGTCCCTCCTCCTAAAACCCACTGTAGGTCCTCTCGCCAAGTCTGGAATGTTCTCTGTGGGTGAGCAGGGACCCTCCTGGAGGCCGGGCAGCAGAGCTGAGATAAAAACCTTCCTTCTGGCTGCATTTCAGCCTCTTTCCTCAGGGCACTCGGACTGCAGACTGTGGGAGGCCGAGGGAGACGCAGGGAGACGAGGAGATCCAGCGTTCCCCAGACGGTGGGGAACAGTAGAACATCAAGTAGAACGTCAGAGGAGTTGTGGAGGTGCAGAGGCCCAGAACTGCTGCTCCTTCCCTTGGTGTCAACAACTCATGGCCATCAACAGATACTAAGATGTCTTGGCCACATCACACAGAGGGAGCACGTTTTATCACGTGACCTCAGGGACTGAGGGAACCAGTTCTGGTACCGGGCCTGTGTCTGCGGCCCCCCCTTCAGAAGCAGCTCCCGCATTTAGGGAGGTTTCCATCTGAGTTTCGTAACACATGGAAACCACATGAAACATCAGCAAGGAACTTTCTCTCTCTGTTTGTTTGCTTTGGGAGTGAAATGTGTGTGTGTGTGTGTCTGTGGGGGGGGGGGGGGGTCTCGGGGTGGCCGGCGCGGCGGGTGAAGGAAAGGCGGCGGCGGCACCCTTACCTCCAGTTCGCTCTCCCAGCGGTTGATGTCATCAGTCGACTGGTTCAACTTCTCCAGTTCGCCCTGTTGACAGAAAACATGGCGTGAGTGAGTGTGTGTGTGTGTGTGTGTGTGTGTGTGTGTGGGGGGGGGGGGTTTAAAGGCCAGACTGTTACTGAGCAGGAAAATGTTAAAGGGACAACACCCCCCCCCCCCCCCCAACTGTTCAAACTATTCACATTTGCTGTTCAGGTCTGCAACAACAGGATCCAGCTGCTCGCTGCTTGTACTCCACGGTCACTCGTGGCCACATCTGGATCCGGTCCTAGTCACCTCACCTGGATTCTTGGGTCCACCTCCTCCTCTTCCTCGGCGCACTGCAAGTCTTCATCACTGTTATTCCCGTTTTGTAAAGGATCCATCTTCAGGGTCCGTGGCCGCGTCCGGGACAGGAGTGTCTTACGAGCGGGGAGAGCGCGACCCCGGGGCGCAGGGCAGCGGCAGGGGTGTCCGGCACTGATCCACCCTCTTGAACCTTCACCTCATGCACGCACATCGCATGCTTCAGGCGTGTGAGCGCTGCTCCGCGGGGCTGGAGCTCTGGAGTCCGCCGTCCGTCCGTCCGTCTGTCTGGAGGAGGAGGAGGAGCGCCACTGGCCGCCGGGAGATTCAACACAAATCCCAACCTCAGGGATCCAAGTGGGGGAAGAAGCGTCAGATCGTCTTGGCTGAATAATAAGAGCGCCTCTGGTTTGGCCTTTCAAAATAAAAGCCTCGTTTAAAGCAGGAAACATGAAACAGAAGATTTTGCAGTTTTACTCTCTTGGCTGATTCTGTTCAACTGTTGGAGTCTCGTTCCCTCATCGCTCCCATTTCTAGGTTCCGTCCTGTTAATATTCCTACACACTGCACGTTTACTTAATAATTACTGTCATCGGTTGCTGCTCTTTTCCCGCTGCTGTGACTCTGGAAACCCTCCTGTCAGCGGGAACACAGGGTTGCTGTATCTTATTGATACAAGATGATAAAATCTTTATTATCTTTATATTTGATGAGATAGTACGAAACCACTGAAACACCCGGAAAAGTCCTCAAATAACCTGGACATTTTTTAAAGACGTGATAACGATGCCAAAGATGATTCGAGATGTTCTCCACAAGCACCGGCACATGAGAACAGGCCTGTCACTCTGGGCTGACTCACTGTAACCTGCTCGTGTTGTTTAAAGTGGCTCCTCACTCACGTCAGTCCAATTCTGACATGGCCTCTTGTGTTAGTTGATGATTGTTGATGATATTTATTTGATGTGTAACACGTTTCAGAGGATGTGTGTAATGGCAGTTTCCCAGGAGTCAGGAAAGTCACAAAAACGTATCAGAAATCCTCTTTATTATTATTGTTGTTGTTGTTGTTGTTATTTTTGACATTGCAGAGTTTACTCACGTGGTTTTCTCAAGCGTATGAACAGTGATTTCTATCGCAACTCGCTTTTATTGTCTTAACTATCTCGCCTGTATTTCCGGTCCTGTTGATGGTGGTTATTCTCAGCCCAGTCGCCGAGTGAAGCTTTGGCCTCAGCCGCCCCCTGGTGGCCCGGGCTCCGGGGAGCAGGCCGGGTATCCACGGTTCTGAGCAGAGGCGAGGACATGGAGGAGGAGCAGGACACCGGGGTCATAAATAAATAAACACTTTCCAAATGAACTGGGCTTATTATTGAATTAACCGTAAATGACGTCATTGAAGCAGAGTTATGGAGGTTATGTAACATTATTTTAGAGACTTTATTGATCCTCTGGTCAGAGCCCTCAGGAAATTAAGGCTCCAGTAGCAGCACAGACACCAAGTACACATACAGAGTAGTACAAGAACAGGGTAGAACAAGAACAGGGTAGTACAAGAACAAAGACCAGAGTAGTACAAGAACAAAGAGTGGTACAAGAACAAAGAATAGTACAAGAACAGAGTAGTACAAGAACAAATACCAGAGTAGTACAAGAACAAACAGTAGTACAAGAACAGAGTAGTACAAGAACAGAGTAGTACAAGAACAGGGTAGAACAAGAACAGGGTAGTACAAGAACAAAGACCAGAGTAGTACAAGAACAAAGAGAGGTACAAGAACAAAGAATAGTACAAGAACAGAGTAGTACAAGAACAAATACCAGAGTAGTACAAGAACAAACAGTAGTACAAGAACAGAGTAGTACAAGAACAAAAAGTAGTACAAGAACAAAGAATAGTACAAGAACAGAGTAGTACAAGAACAAAGAATAGTACAAGAACAGAGTAGTACAAGAACAAAGAATAGTACAAGAACAGAGTAGTACAAGAACAAAAAGTAGTGCAAGAACAGAGTAATACAAGAACAAAGAGTAGTACAAGAACAGAGTAGTACAAGATTTGGTGTGTATTTTGTGTCATCCAGTACTTTACGCGTGTTTTCCTGTTGACAGTGGAGGAAGCCTGAAGTCAAACTGAACTCATAAATGAACGTTACTAAGGCAGGGGTTGATTTACACCCTCATTTTAGTCTTACAGGCAGGACCCCCCACCCCCCACTCCCGCACAGCGAGCGCGCCCCTTCCTCTCTGACAAGTTCAGGCCTAGGAGGACCTATCGTGTGCGGGAACAAGCGTGTTTAAGGGAACGTCTTGGGAATAAGGCCTCGTGCTGCTCCCAGGCCTTCATACTTGGTCACGTGACCCACCGCTGCCACTAACAGGAAGTGCGAAGCGCTCGAATCAAGCCTCACCAATGCTTCTCCTGCTAACACCGCACTAGCTTCACCTCCTCTGATATCTCAGCTGGCGGCGGAGCGGCCGTGTCGCGGGTTCGATCTTCACTTCTTCTCGGTACCGAACCCCTGACCGCTCCAGAGTGGGTCGGCGCCGCGTGACCCGCTCTGGAGCGCTTCCGCCCTCACGTCAGCGTCCCGGACCTGCAGCGGGCGACCGCTGCTGGTCACGTGTAACATTCCATGACAAACGCCGGTCCGGAGTCTCCCAGACCCGAGCCCCGGGCGGGTCTGGATAGCGGGATCTGCCTCATCTGATCCCAGCGCAGGTCAAAATGATGAGGTGACGTCAGCCGGCCGATCGGCAGCAGGTCTCCAATATGGACGCCTGCCTGCCTGGCTCGGCTGTTCGTCATCGCGTCGTTTCCAGCGTCCGCCTGCGCGTGCATGCATGCGACCGACGGGCTGATTTCATAACGCGGGGAAGGAGCAGAGGAATGGGGCTCTGAGAGCGGAGGAGCACCAGACCCGGCCGGTTCTCTCCTGCGTTCCCGGCGTGTAGAGGCGAGGATGCAGTGACGGGCTGCTGATGCTGCTGCTGCTGCTCTCCGATCAGCTGTTCTTTGTGTTCTGAACATCACCAGAGATCGACATCGCGCTCCGGAGCCAGCAGACGGGATCACGAGAGGATGGAGTTCAAGCATCTGGTGGAGGCGGCGGAGAAGTGGTGCTCCGGGAACCCCTTCGACCTCATCTTCGCCGAGGAGGACGACGAGAGGCGGCTGGACTTCTACGCGGAACCCGGCGTGTCCTTCTACGTGCTGTGTCCCGGCGGCACCGACAGCTTTGTGAGTGCAGGGCCTCTATGGTGTGTGTGTGTGTGTGTGTGTGTGTTGGAGGTGTGGGGTTGTCCCGGTTGGTCCCAGCTGATGGACATGGGAGGGAAAGGGCGGGGGGGGACTTTGGGCGAAGAGACCAAGAGAGGGGATGATGTCATTTTAGCACCCCCCCCCCCCCCACACACACACACACAGCCTTCTGGATTTTTTTCTCTGTATCACAATCAACTGCAATAAGCCTTGATCCACAACAGGCCTGTATCTTTCAAAATAAAAGCCTCACACCTCCAGCTGTTGTTTGGAAACAAACATTTACGTCCACGCCGCCATTTTCCCGCTTCCAGCAGCAGGAACATGAAGCCACGGAGCCTCGTGCATTTCTCAGGTCACTGATCCCGTTAACATTCCTCACACTTTTATTATTCCTCCATCTGCTGTGCAAACCCCCCCTTCAGTGTGGTGCAGTGGTGATATGGCCCCTCTAGGCTCAGGAGGCCAGACCCGCCCTGCTCTCACCTCCTGCTCCCACCTCCTGCTCCCTCCTCCTCCTCCCTCCTCTCTCTTCCTCCCTCCTCCTCCTCTCTCCTTCTCCTCCCTCCTCCTCCTAACTCCTCCCTCCTCCTCCTCCCTCCTCCTGCTCAGCGTCCGGGCCGAGCAGGGCGGGAGCAGATGGAGATGACCCAGCAGCCAGCACGTCTGCTCACTCAATAGCCCATGATGACACACCGAGCGCCTCTATTATGTGGCTGACATGCAGGCCTAGTTTGAGTTGGCTGGCGAGCAGCAGGGGCTTTTCATGGCCGCTAATGAAATAAAAGACTCCACATTGTTACCGAGCGACACACAGGAGCGAAACACGCCGGGAAAAACCACGCCAGCCACTGGGAGTTGAACAGATTTAGTTAGAACTCAGTTGCTCTGAGGTTCCCTGTTTTTTTAATCTAATGCATGTCAGCTGCTGCAGTCGTGCTCACACACAGACACACACACACACACACACACACACACACACACACACACTGCTATGCTCTCTTAATCAGCTAGAATAACTCGGTCTCTCTGCAGGACTCTTCACATCCACTTTCTCTCATTTGATCGATACTGAAAACAGCAGGGCGTCTCGTATGCTCTCTTCCTCACACACACACACACACACACACACACACACACACACACACACACACACACACTAGCCAGCCAGCTGCCCCCCCCTGGCCAGCACATTTCCGGCCTCATGGGGTAGCAGGTTAGCATTAGTAAGCGAGGCGCACCCTCCATCTTGGAGCACACTCGTTCAGGGTCTTTCTCTGGGACACTTAGACCGGAGGGGCTGGGGGGGGGGGGGGGGGGGGGGGGTCAAAGCCGGTTTGCCTGAGCCACTCAACCGTCCCTGACAGTTAGACATGAGGAGTACGACAGCGTCACTGTCGACCGTTGCGACGCCGGTTACCTGAACAGGTTTAGTTGCTGGGTGACTTGGAGGCCCTCAGAGTCTCGACTGTAGGATCCTCTGTTTCCTAGTTACAGTCGTCCCTTGAGGCTGCTCGCTCACATAGCCCCCCGGGGGGGGGGGGGGGGTTTACCTAATACTACCTAATACGTAACCTGGCAGAACGACCTTTAGACGCCAATGAAACAACAACTTGGACAGGGAGACTTGCTCCACCTGCTTGTCTCTCATTTATATCATAATTCTCAGCACTCAGAGAACACACACCATATTAAACTCCTCCCCCACCTTTAGTGACCTGATGACCACATGACAACCCTTTACCTCCCCAGTGGCGATGATGACAGCTGCTGAGATTCACCACTTTCCAAGAGGGAAACAATGAGGTTTAGCTTCTGATTCACTGTTCATCAGAAATCATTTATCAAGGAGGTGGTGAATTGGGCAGTGGTGAAGCTCAAGATTGGATTTTCGGGGTCGTGATGATCAGAAAGTTTAACAGATTTGATCCAGGTTCCAGGTTCTTTTCCCATTTGACGGCAACAGACAATTCACCAGGTCTCAAACGTATTCAACCCTGAGCATCCGATTTACGGAGCCGCCTGTAGGTTGAGCTGTCCAAAAATGAGAAAGAATTAACTTCACGACTGAATGACATGGGCTGATATTCAGCATCAGCTCGTAGCGTGTGGGTCGGGGGGAGTAACAGTTCCCTGGTAATCCATATTTTGTCTCCTGGCCACTTGTGGCTACTGCTCGTTGTCCGGGTTCTCTGGTAGTTTATCACCTCCATCATCATTCAGCGGCTACATGCTAGCTACTCACTGCCGAGGCCTCTGCGTCCAGAGGACTTTGTGCGTGGCTTTGTGACCTCTCACAGTTGTTTGTCTCATCTGTGCTCCAGTTGGCTGCGTGTCCTTGAAGAATCGCCTCTTATCAGCTTGAATTGCCCTGCGCTGGTTCCCCCCGGCTGCGCTGCCCCCCCCCCCCCCCCCAGCTCCACTTCTGAACCAGCCTGCAGAAAATGAGGCAATGGCAGTTCCAGTTCACCCGCAGCAGTGGAAATGTCTTTTTTATGTCCCTGTCTTTTGTTGCTGGTTGTTCCATACTGACACTAACGTTTGTTTATCTGTGTGTGTGTGTGTGTGTGTGTGTGTGTGCGTGTGTGTGTGTGTGTGTGTGTGTGTGTAGCACGTGTGGAGCGAGAGTGAGGACTGCCTCCCTTTCTTACAGTTGGCTCAGGACTACATCTCCTCCTGCGGGAAGAAGACTCTGTTGGAGGTGCTGGAGAAGGTCTTCACGTCCTTCAGGCCTGTAAGCAAACAAAAGAATGACGCTCTGGGAGTCTGTGTTTTCTTTTTCACACACACATACACACACACACACACACTGACCTCCACTCGCTGTGTCTCCAGTTTCATCTCAGCCCTGATACATTCTGTTCTGTCTGACGCACACCAAGCTAAACACCATGTCAAATTCCTTTGGAGAAATCCACCATTTTAATGTGGCCGTCATTGAGACGCAGGCTCACACTGCTGGCTGACGTACGTCTGCATACACGTCGAAAACAGAACAGCAGGAGTTAAAGCTCCTAAATCAGTGCTGCTGCTTGAGGCCTCAGCAGCGATGGACGTTCAGGAGTTGCCAAAGGGATAAAACAGAGAGGCAAGGATAAAAATTACATTTAAAGGAACACGCTTTTTTGGGTTTAATTGTCCATCCTCTCTCAACCAGAGAATAAAATTAGAAACAACTTTCTCTTCTCTGAGTGCATCAGGGAGACCTGCAGAGTCCTGCTGGCGGCTAGTTAGCTTAGCATAATGAATAGCAGTGCATGAGCAGAACAGCATACAGATTAGCTTTCCTCCCCTGGGTGAAGTAGCTCAGGTCCAGAGTCTCGGTGTCCAGCAGTAACCCTCCTCATCCTCCCTCTCACAGTGGGACGAGCTCAGCAGCAGCAGTCGCTCTTGTAGCCGAGGCTTTGAGGCGCTGCGTGTCTGATTGTAAAATTACAATTTCTTGTGATTGTAAATCGATAGTTCATAGCCAGTGTTGTACACAGCCCTCATTAAATGAACGCATAGGAAAAGAGAGGTATGCTACACTTCCCACCCACTATCATTCATTACGCTAAGCTAACTGGCAGCCAGCTGGCCTCTGTGGATCTGGGCTCCCTCATGCAGCACAGAGGGGGGTGGGGATCTGTCGCCTGGCTCTGGAGAGGATGGAGGCATGTCCCCATACAGGTTGGTATGTTTCTTAAAGTTTTTAGGGTTAATAGTCTCTTAAGTTTCTTTTAATGCAAAGCTGAATACGAACATCCAAGTATGCGTTAATGCTGGTATTCAGGGTGTCGACATGAAACCAACGCGTGTGAAAAGTACATTTCTAACTCAGGAAATGTGATTTACAGTTCAGTCATGACCATCAAGCGATTCATGCTCATGCACTGAAATCCCTGCTCATTGAATCGACCGTCTCTCTAACATTCAGACCTCGTTTTCCCTCCGTGAGTCCGTCACACAGTGAATCCTGTGAATCTGATACAGAAGTCCTCACTGAAGCAAAGACAGATCCAGAATCAGTTCTACATCAATGAGTGTGTTCATCTGCAGAGTGTCGGAACCCAGCGGTTCTTCTGTCGGCCACTGACAGACACACACACCCACACACACCATGAAAACCTCTGGAGGCGTCGGTGTTCCTTAATTCTGCATCTGGTAAAAAAAAAAGCATCTGAATATTTCAACAAGCTGGAGGATTTCTTAACAAGGACACGAGGATAGAACGTCTGACGGGGGAGACGCCACGACCAGACAGGTGCCAACCCTCGGCGCCCTGACACCTGCAGACCTTCATCTTTTCCTCTTCACCATTCAAATGATCGTGAAATAGCGTTTTAGGGATCCATCAGAAATCACAACAGACTTCATTTGTGTAAATTACCTTGCAAAACAAAACGTTGAAGTCTAAAGAGCTTTCGTCCTCCACAGAACTTGCTGTCGGCAGTAATTCAGTGAAAAAACCCCGTTGGCTGTTTGTGTGACCCCGCGGCTACGCTAACGACATCGTTGGCCTGTGAGATTATGTCCGCCATTGTGTCTAAGACGGTCTGTCATCCAGTCTTGGAATATGAGCAGAAATAAACTAACAAACTAGAAAGCAGTTAGAATGAATCAGTTGGACACAAACTAGAAGAAGACCTCAGGACGGATGGAGGCGTCTTTGAAACTGGGACAATCAAAAAGAACCAAAAATCACTGCGGTCAGTTGTGTGTGTGTGTGGTATCGTACGAAACGTGCGTAGCGCAGCCACATACAAGGAGCACGCCGACTCTTTGTGACTGTAACTGGCATTTTATCATTAATGGGAGAAACTGGCGCTGCATCTTAAAAAAAGCACAAAGAAAAATCTGAAGGCTCAGCCCGTTTACACGCGTCAGCTCTGAGGGACCGGACCTGTGAGCTCCCCACCACGACACGGAAGGTTTGAGAACAAGACGGTGTGCCAGAGTTCTTTACTCTACCTGTCGCTCCACAGGTGTGGACCTGCTCCCATGTGCATGTTTAGTGAATGACTGGTTTATAGGGAGCCTTACTGGGTTGACTGGTCCGTGTGAGTTCCTGTGTGTGCTAACTGTCCCTCTCTTCTGGCAGCTGCTGGGTCTTCCAGACTTAGAGGACGACAGTTTTGAGCACTACCACGCTGACATGGAGGGGGAACCAGGGCCTGACCACCAGCAGATGGGGGTCAGCCAGCAGTGAGGAGCCCCCAGAGGAGGTCTGCAGCTGGGGAAGAGCTGCTCAGAAGCCCCCCACCCCCCACTCCCACCCACACCCCCCAGCCTCAACGAATCAGCCCAAAACATTTAACAAGCAGCCCCCCCACACACACTACACACACACACACACACACACACACACACACACACACACACACAAACAGGGCCCACTTCCTAAAATGCACCATATTCTTGAATGTCTCAGTGGCTTTGCTTCCTGTAGAGTTGCGCGCGCACACACACACACACACACACACACACACTATGGGGCTACGTGAGCAGTAGCCACTTGTGATGCAAGTATTCTAATCATTCACTATTTGGTTGGTTAAAGTTCCACAGCACAGCAATATGACATCGGCCTCAGATGGCTTTGTTATGCAGAAATACAGTCAGCTGTTACCACAACACACACACTCACACACACACACACACACACACTCACCCTGTGGCTCCAGAGATGAATGTGACAGATAACCTACTTTCTCTGCTCGCTGGTTGACATGGAGGAAGCACAAGAGCAAGACAAACGGTGAATGTGGCCACGAGTGGCGAGGAAGACAGAGACGAGCGTGACGAGTCTCCAGCCGGTGGAGGAGGGAAGGACGGAGGGTGTATAGGTGTGACGTAGGTTCAGGTGGGGTCTCCACGTCCTCTTTTAAAACCCCTTCACAATCATTCTACTCATTCGCTCTCCACGTGGAAAACGCGCAGCTTCACAGTGGCATGGGTCGTTCTTCAGGAGATGCGTTTCTAGAAGCATCTCAGTCACCTGACCAGGACCGTTTTTAATCAATGTTTCTGTCGTGACCTCACAACAGAAGCTCACGCTGCAGCTTAAGCCCTTCCTGGTTGGGGTGTCACATGACCTCCCCAGCTCTTCTGTAGTCTTCCTGGTTCACCCTCCTCTCTCAGCACAATCTGTTGATTCTTCAACTTAGACCCCCCCCCCCCCCCCCAGGTGTGTGCGTGATTTATTTATCAAGGTTTCATTTATGAAGGCACATCCTAATCTTATCGTGGTATCACAGGGAAGAGAAAATACTCAGCTAGCATCCCCTGTTCTCTCTCATGTGTTGTTGTACGTCACACCCAGTGCACTGCTAACGCTTCAGCCCCCCCCACTCGCAAGACTGTTCCAGAGGTTTATCTTTAGCCTGTTTACTTTGCCTTGTCAATGTTTGTCTTTCTACTGCCTCTCTGAATGTCCCTCATGCGGTGTGTATCTTCAGTTTGTCCCCGTGTGTGTGACAGTTGTTCAATAAACCGTGTGAACTGAAGGGTGTTGCTGCTGTAAGTCACTGGGACGCCAGGCGCCGAGCACGGAGGGGAACCAGGTCCTGCAGTAGCCCGGTGGCCCGCCGCCGCCGGCTGTGACATCACACGCCACCTGATGTGCCGACTCAAGTACAGTGTCAAATACAGACCAGAAATAAATCAACAACAGGCAGGAAGAAGGGATATCACTTTCAAAATAAAAGTATAAAATGCAGATAGTAGAGTGTGTTTGATTTGAAATCAGTTTAAAATGAATCTCTGAAGAATGGAAGACTCTCCATGTACTCTGATAAAAATACACCTGAATACTACCTGAATATCACCTGAATACTACCTGAATATCACCCGAATATGAGCTGAATACTAGCCGAATATCACCCGAATACTACTGGAATATCACCTGAATATGAGCTGAATAATATCTGAATATCACCTGAATATGAGCTGAATAATACCTGAATATCACCTGAATACTAGCTGAATATCACCCGAATACTACTGGAATATCACCTGAATATGAGCTGAATAATACCTGAATATCACCTGAATACTAGCTGAATATCACCTGAATACTACTGGAATATCACCTGAATATGAGCTGAATAATACCTGAATATCACCTGAATACTAGCTGAATATCACCTGAATACTACTGGAATATCACCTGAATATGAGCTGAATAATACCTGAATATCACCTGAATACTAGCTGAATATCACCTGAATACTACTGGAATATCACCTGAATATGAGCTGAATAATACCTGAATATCACCTGAATACTAGCTGAATATCACCTGAATACTACTGGAATATCACCTGAATATGAGCTGAATAATACCTGAATATCACCTGAATACTACTGGAATATCACCTGAATACTACTGGAATATCACCTGAATACTACTGGAATATCACCTGAATATGAGCTGAATAATACCTGAATATCACCTGAATACTAGCTGAATATCACCTGAATACTACTGGAATATCACCTGAATATGAGCTGAATAATACCTGAGTATCACCCGAACATGAGCTGAATATCACCTGAATACTACTGGAATATCACCTGAATACTACCTGAATATCATCTGAATACTACCTGAATATCGCCTGAATATGAGCTGAATATCACCTTAATACTACCGGAATACTAGCTGAATACTACTGGAATATGACCTGAGTAGTAGCTGAATATCACCTGAATATCACCTGAAAACTAGCTGTATATCATTGAATACTAGCTGAATATCATCTGAATACTAGCTGAATATCATCTGAATACTAGCTGAATACTACTGGAATATCACCTGAATACTACCTGAATATCATCTGAATACTACTGGAATATCACCTGAAAACTAGCTGTATATCATTGAATACTAGCTGAATATCACCTAAATATGAGCTGAATATCACCTTAATACTACCGGAATACTAGCTGAATACTACTTGAATACTACCTGAATACCAGCTGAATATCACCCGAATAGCACCTGAATACTACTGGAATATCACCTGAGTAGTAGCTGAATATCACCTGAATACTACCTGAATATCGCCTGAATATCACCTAAATACCACCTTAATCCTGGAATATCACCTGAACACTACTGGAATGTCACCTGAATACTAGCTGAATATCATTGAATACTAGCTGAATATCATTGAATACTAGCTGAATATCACCTGAATATCACCTAAATACCACCACAATACTACTGGAATATCACCTGAGTACTAGCTGAATATCACCTAAATACCACCGCAATACTACTGGAATATCACCTGAGTACTAGCTGAATATCACCTGAATACTACTGGAATATCACCTGAGTACTAGCTGAATATCACCTGAGTACTAGCTGAATATCACCTGAATACTACTTGAATACTAGCTGAATACTACGTGAATACTAGCTGAATATCACCTGAATACTACTTGAATACTAGCTGAATACTACTTGAATACTAGCTGAATACCACGTGAATACTAGCTGAATACTACTTGAATACTAGCTGAATACTAGCTGAATACTACTTGAATACTAGCTGACTACTACTGTGCAAACAGCCAGAGTTTAGGCAGCTCATACTGTTGTGTTACGATGTTGCTCTTGAAGCCTTCACAGTTTGGGGAGGTCGAAGTAAAACTACAGACACCAAAAAACTAGAGTACAGCAACGAAGTACCTGCGCAGTACTCCGGAAGGCACAAAACTCAACGGAACGCAGCAAAGTTATGACCAGAATACCACAATTCATTCTTGTCAGATTTATAATCGAATGAACCCTGAGGTTCTCTCGTCGTTTCACGTCGCCAGGACAGAGATCTCAGGCGAAGACCCTGTTATGTTTTTTTAGTTTCAATCTTTAGTTTTTGGTCAAAGTTTCGCGACATTTCCGTGACGTTTGATCGCTTTTACTTTGGAGGCGAGTTGACGCCGCCGCGGTGGATTGTGGGAGTTTGACGGAGCCGCCTCTCGAGGGGAGGAGGCTCCGGGCCACCCTGCTTTTATTTTTCTTCCAGACGTTCGCGGTCGAGCACAAAAACAAACTTGAACTCGAGGAGTTGCGCGTCCGCTCCTGAGCCGCCGCCGCCCGACGACCGGAAGTCCCCCCCGCACCCCCCCTCCGTTGTTGTGGCGAAGAGAAGAAAAACTGATTAATTTCTAACTCAGTTGTGCGTCAGTGAGTGCGCACTTTACGCACAGCGCGCGCCATGAAGCTCTGGGATGCCGCCTCGCCTCTCCGGTGCCGCGTTCACGCGCTGCTCTAGATCCCCGGTGTCGGTCGTTTCCAGGTCTTCGGGACTCGCTCCGAACATGTGCTGAAACTTTCCAGCGCGCTCGAGCTCGAGGAGGTCCGCTGCGGAGAAGCATGGGGGCCAAGCAGAGCGGCCCCGCGTTCGACGGCAGGACCCGGGCTTACTCCAGCTCCGACCTCCCGTCCGGGAACTCCAGCGGGGGGGAACGGATCGCAGGGTTCAGGTACACGAATGGACCCGATGGCCCCCGGATCCGGTACACAGGAGGCGGGCCAACCAGCTCCGGCCTCAGCATCCCGGCCGGCAGGTCCGGGTCGCACGTTCTCAATCAGAATCTGGACGGCACCGGCGGCGAGGAAGGTCCGGTGCCCCCTGACGGCCACAGGCTGCTGATCGGGTCCCTGCCTGCTCACCTGTCCCCTCACCTGCTGGCAAGTAAGACAGGAGCCTGCGCGTCAGGACGTCACTTATGACGTTTTTGACCTTCTTTTACTCGCTAACCGTTTGCTTCTGATGCCAAGTGTTATTCTGGTCTTCTTGGTGTAGTTCATGACGTCACTGCACGCAGCTGCCATGCCTTGACCTCCCTGCCAGGTTTTTACAGGGAACAAACCTCAAGCTTCCTTTGTGTTTTTCCATTTGACATTCGACACCTGCCAGAGGCGGGAGCAGGCAGGTGGCTGAGCCTCTCCTGCGGTTCTGATCCACTTTCACCGGCGCCACAGGCAGCACGAAGACGCTTCCTGCCTCTCGTCTGTTTTGGAATAAAAACAGAGAGAAAGAAAAGAATCTGCCCTGTTTTTCACTCCGACTGTGAGGGAAGAGTGCGAAATGTAGGTCAGCAGATAAGAGCTGCCTGGCTGCTGGTTACACATTGCCTGACGCACACACACACACACACACACACACACACACACACACACACACACACACACACACACACACACACACACTTCCTCAATCTGCAGCTCTGGCTGTTTCTAAACTGGTGGGTGTGTCCAGACCAGACCACAACAAAGCAGAACTAAAGAACCATGTTGTCAAAAAACAAAAGCTCTCGTCTCCTGGACCTTCGCCTCCCCGCCGCGGCCCAGGCGCTCAGTTCCTGCTGGTCCGGTAAACGACCCGCCGCCGCCGCTCCTGATCAGAGATACGATTTCCCCAATGAGGAAGTCTAATCATTAATATGCTCATCGATAACCTTCGCTCACGGTGTGACGCGTGACTGTGGCTCTGCGAGGGTTTTTTCCTGTTTCCTCACCTTCCGCACAAACACATGACAGGAACACGAGGTCGCTGCTTGCTGCCTGCGTGTGTTTGTGGCCCCGAGCCCGAGGTGTTAGAACATTCAGCAGGGCGCCAGACGTCCCGGGTCAGGCAGCTATTAATATTCCTGTTGCAGGGTCAAGAGTCCGGACATGTGGGTCAAATTATGATGTCATAAATCAGAGTTTGATCTGGTCTGATGAACGCGAGGTGGTTCTCATCATCCGACCTTGTTTATGTATCGTCAAAGATGACAACACCCCGTGTGTTTCTGCCTCCCAGGGTTCCACTGTCCCGTCTGCTCCAAGTCTGTGCTGCCGGATGAAATCGAGAAGCATCTGCTGATGTGCTTCAGCAAGTCGCGCCTCACCTACAACAGTAAGTCGCTGGAGTCGGCGCCGTCAGCTGACACCCTCAGCTGACATTTGCACCCAAAACAAGGCAACAGAGACACAACTGCTCGGTGGTATTCATGCTCTGGCTTTACTCTGATGAAAGTGAAGTACTATGCAACAAAACACTC
Organism: Aulostomus chinensis; assembly: GCF_037954235.1. Taxonomy (NCBI): domain Eukaryota; kingdom Metazoa; phylum Chordata; class Actinopteri; order Syngnathiformes; family Aulostomidae; genus Aulostomus; species Aulostomus chinensis. The sequence goes on along the minus strand of NC_141341.1, from coordinate 20,527,125 downwards.
AAAATACTAAGGTACATTTAAATTTCCCAAAAATGGCCGCTTGTCCGAGCGCTAGCCATCTTGGTGTGTTAGTCCTTAACCAGAGGCCAGCTGGGGAGCGCCGCAGCACCGCAGGGAACTTTGGGTCCCTGGAACCCTCACGCCGAGGCCCCAATTAAAGCAGCAATCAGTGACGAGTGCCCCCTAACCCCCCCCCCCCCACACACACACACACAGGCACTCCCACTCCCACTTTTGTTGCAGTGTGTGTCTTTTCTCCAGAGTGAGAGGGAGGTGGAACCTCACCGTTTTTGGATTCTGCATGAGGGAACAGGCGCAGCCCTGTAGTGCATAGGTCACTTCCTGCGTCCTGTAGGTGGCGTTGGAGAACAAACGCTCTCACTGCTGGAGTTTGTGTTGCTGCATGTGAAGACAAGTTTCATCTAAATCAAGATATAATTTGTTCCATCAGGTTTACCCTCTGTGGCCGCTAGGTGGCGCTATGCTGCTTGATAGAAGGCCGACCACGAGGAGTCCAGCGACAGCAGTTTGGTATTTCCTGGCAAAATTTGCCAGTTTAACGTCGTTCAGACATCCATCTATAAATGACCATCACATGATGGTTCACCAAGTTCTTCAAGTGTTTCCGACCGCATGTGAGACACATCTGGTGTGTAAAAACAACCCTGTAATTTCCTGTTGCCACCAGGCGGCGCTATGACTGATCTTCGCTCTACGCCGCTACACCCAGTTGGGTGAAAGTCGCCCTTGTATTTACGTGTAGTCCTGATTCAGAGAAACAACACAGAAATCAAAGTAACAGTACCTGCAGCAGTCAAACACATGTGCCAAGTAGCATAGAACGGAAGTATTCGGTTATTGTAGAAGTACCTGAGATTGTACTCATAATACCTCAATGAATGTACTTAGTTACATTCCACCGGTACTTCTGTCTTCACTCACTCAAGGAAAGTGGTCAGAATTGCTGAGGGCAGAGAGGAGCCGAGTGCTGGGGCGACCAGGTCAGAGCCAACGCAGCCCAAACAGGCTTGATCGTGTGTGCAGGAAATGGTGGGATGCCGCAAAATATCAGTACTGCAATACATCGCAGTATTTCCTCTTGTGATACAGTATTGATACATTGGTGCCAAAATTTTAATTTCAGCAGGCGATGTTACAAAGTGGTGAAACTGAGAGAAACTTTGGACAAGGGTTGTGTTTTCATGTGAGTGCTCTTAGGTTTGAAACTGGAACCACATGCAGTACATTTACTATAAATACTGATGTTTGAGAAGTATTTTCCTCCTCAGTTACACAGATATCAAGATGCATTGCAGATTAATTGTCTTGCAGTGTATCAATTATGACTGAATTCTGTCTGTTATTGTGTGCCAAGTACTGTGGTAGTACTGTATTGTGAGTTACTCTGTGATACTACATAGCACAGTGTGTCTCAGCTCATCAGCTGCTCTTCACTTAAACATCCAGATGTGAGAGTGTGTGTGTGTGTGTGTGTGTGTGTGTGTGTGTGTGTGTGTGTGTGTGTGCTGTTACTCCAGTAACATGTGACCAGCTTCTCCTGGGGGAGGCTGTGTGTGTCCCTCACTAACGTGAAGTTATCTGGACACAGATGTGAGGTATCCTGTTAGCAAAGGTTGAGCAGACGGTTATTTAGCATCCAGTGACGACACACCACATTTGATACAAGGTCAGGTGTGTGTGTGTGTGTGTGCGTGCGTGTGTGTGTGTGTGTGTGTGTGTGTGTGTGTGTGTGTGTGTGAGTGTGAGTGGGGCTGCTCTTCACTCATTCCCCCGTATTGTCTTTCTAAGAGGACATCCTGTCCAGAGACTCCGGGGAATGTGCCATCTGCCTGGAGGAGCTGGAGCAGGGAGACACCATCGCTCGGCTGCCCTGCCTGTGTATCTACCATAAGGGGTAATTGACATGCAGCAGAGTGACTGTAGTTGGACCTTCGTGTGAAATTCACCAGTTGCAAATATAACGTGAAATCCAAATGTTGACAGAGATTCTAGATTTACCTCGTGAAGCTGGAATGTGCTGAAACTGCCTGACTGCTGCTTTCTCCGGCGTGTACTTCTTTTGTTTTTAAACCAACATCTCCAAAACGTTTGAAACTGACAATTCAACAGGTGACGTTCATCTTTACTGCCGTTGTGACACTCATGTTGGAAGGACAGAACTCAGGCAGTGACAGAATGTGCGCTCCTTCGTCATTGTCATGAAAGGCTGGCAGCATTTTGTCATTTGTAATTATCCTATCAGCGGCCCCAGCTTCTATGCTCCTTTCACACGCTGAGTGTTTTCATGCTTGGTGCTTATGAAGCGAGTTAGCTTAGCTTAGCCTAGCATGAAGACCGATAAAGAAAGCTGCAGTAGCCTAAATTCACCACCAGGTTGGCTCTGTCGCTACCGGCTCTTGTGTGCTGAGTTGGTTGGTATCAATCTAATCAAAAGTCTCAGCGAGAAAGTCAATAAAACCCCAAAATGTTGGCTGAGATTTCTGTTAAAAGTGCGCACGTAAATGCTTGATGAAATGGGTTAGGATCACTAAGTTAGGATGGTGAGTTTGTTAAATACGAAATTACTTGCAGAACCTGGTTGGTTTAGTTTAGCATGAAGATTGTAAAAGAAAACCAGAGAAGCCCAGAAAAACTGTCAGGCTAGCTGATTCAGCCATTAGCAATTTTGTGCTAAGCTAAGTGGTATCGGTCTTCTCTTCAAAAATCTCACTTTGATTTTATTCCTCTAAATGTAAACATAAATGTTGTATAAAATAGATTCATATTACTTTTGTATGTTTGGTAAACATAGGTAGTTTAGCTTAGCATAAAGGCTGAAATAACTGAACAAGCTGTAGCAGTCCAGGAGAAGAGCTACATTAGCTATTTTTTCCCATTAGCATCCTTGTGCTAAGCTAAGAGATGTATCAATCTTCCTGGGAAACTCACCACAAAGCAAATAAGTCCCCAAGTGTAGAGAAATTTCTGTCCATCATTGCACCAGCGGGGCGCTCGATAACTGAGCTAACGAAAGGAAGGCTAACGTCAGATCAGCTGGTAAATGACAGCACAATGAGAAAATACACACCGTTAGCGACATCTTTTTCTCCTCTCCTTCTTTTTCTCAGGTGCATCGATGTGTGGTTCGAGGTGAACCGCTCGTGCCCGGAGCATCCGGCAGACTAGCGGCCGTGAGCGAGCGGTACCAGCCTGCTGAACAACCCTGTGACAGGCCGTTAGCTCTGACCTCATCTTGACACTGTGCGGTCCAGTGTTGTCATCACGTGTCAGTGCTCATCAGGGATTGTCAGACATGATTGTGAACAGGATCCTTCATGTTGCCTCACGGACAGCCATGATGGATCTCTAAGATCTCGCTGTGGAACGGACAGAGAACCACCGGTGGCGTCGGCTCGTGTCTCAAGGAAATCCTTTCACTGGTGGCTGCAAAGCAAGCGCGCGTGACCTACCACGATGAACTGGGCGTGTTTTTATGGCAGAGGTCGTGTGTGGCCGACGTGAAGAATGACGTGTCTTTTCAGCAGAGATCACCAGATGTTGCCTGGTCAGAGACTTGATCAGACGGCTGCGAAATGTGAAACGCAGCCACAGAGAATGAAATGTGCCTCTATCAGCTTTAAGGGATGATTTGTGTTGATGGCAGTGGATTCTTTTTTTGTTCAATGTTCTTTGTCAAACATCTTTGTGTTCTAGACCAAATAGTCTTAACGTGGAACAGCCAGGGCCTCGTTCATGGCTGGGCTCCTGGGAGCCCCGGCGGTGTGAGTGTGTGGACTAGAGGTGGAAGTGAAGGTAGGCTAAGACATATCTGACGGTGATTCCCGCCATAACATGCTGCTATGTCATAGACTGGAAACCTTTTCCTTTAACCTTTGACCTTTGACCCTGCTCAGTGTCTCTTCTGTTTGTACTGCAATGAGTTGCACAGAATAAATATTTTGTCATTGTGTCTCTTTACTTCAAATTGTATGAACTATGAAATGTTTTAAAGTCTAAAAAAAACCCTGATGGGGGAAGACGGAGGGTAATAAGGGAGGTTTTTTTTGGAATTCTTTTGAAGATATGGACAAATTTAAAGGCTTCTGTTGTTCATTTTTTATGTGGAGTTTCTGCTGCACAGGAATTCAAAGCTGACTTTCCCCCTCATACCTGCCATGCTTTCTCTCGGCTGATGGGATTCCAGCACTTTTTAAAATGATCAATGGGAGCTTCTAAAACTTGCCTGCGGTCACACAGGAGGGGGTCTGTCAGGAGGTGTTTGCAAGCATGTCTCTCAAATTGCTGCATGTGTCTTCATATGGGAGTCTTTATTTTTATGACCTGAAGGCTGTGGGGGGAATGAGGAGGATGCAGGACGGAGTGACTCTGAGATGCCGTTCAGGATTCTGCCTGGTTAGCTTCGATGCTCTGTGGTACCTGCTGCTCATGTGACGCGAATGAAAACTGTCCAGATAGAAGCGTCAAAGTGGAGGAAAGAATTAGCGATGGATGGATGATGGTGATTTTAGTTGCACGGCAACAAGGAGGAGTTGTGAGGCCTTTAAGAGCAGAGATACGTGCAGGCTCTGCTTCCTCATGACTGAGCTGGAACACAGCCAGACGGGCCAGAGAGTAACCCCAGAACACACACCATGGGTTCACGTGTCTATGAGAACAGAGGCGGGTGACAGGAAATGAAGAGCTGACAAAAATGCAAAGGAAGAGACAAATTACGTCATAAATCACACTGACATCACGACTCCGTTCGATCGACCAGAAATGGAGACCGACGTTAAGCGGAAGATGGAAAAATCAGCGTGAAGTGGAGCGAAGAGTTGGTGGGATGAGAAGCCCAGACAGAACACAGAGTAACATCTGCGTTTGGTGTTGTCATGGAGGATTGAATGTTGTTGCTAGCATTGTTGTTGCTAGCATTGTAGCAGCTTCTCACAGCTGATATCGTTTGAAATAAAACACAGTCCATCAGGAAGTGAGTTTTGTTATGAGGAAGAAAGTGTAGAACACGGTCGCTACGCTCTCCAGACCAGTAGGTGGCAATAATGCATCACAACGTTGTCAACCGCCATAATAAGCCAAGAAGAAGAAACAGACGTAGAAGAAGAAGAAGGAAAAACACCGAAATCGGTGCTTGGATGCCGTGAATAAGTTATTCGAGTTTAGGAGCCGCAATTATCTGCAGAAATCTTTTATTCTGCCTATAACATTTCATCTCACATTAAGGTAAGATTTTCTACAAGAGTTTATTGTGAGTTAGTGTTTAGAAGGTTTCCCGTTCTGAGACTTTTCCTCTGCTAGCTGCTAGCTAACGTTAGCCGTGTGAGGTCCTGGTCACAGACTGAGTCCGTAAGTACGGCTTCCGGTTCCGTTCGTATGGGACAAAGTAAAAGCCGCACGTCTTGTTTTCCAGTCCTGGAAGATTGGTAGCGGAGGGTCAAGATGTCGTACATGCTGCCACATCTCCACAACGGCTGGCAGGTAGACCAAGCCATCCTCTCCGAGGAGGACCGAGTCCTCGTCATCCGCTTCGGACACGACTGGGACCCGACGTGTATGAAGATGGACGAAGTTCTGTACAGCATCGCTGAGAAGGTTCGTTCGCGCGGTTATCAGGTTGCTATGGTCCCCTCGTCCGTGCCGGTAGCCAGCCTAACTCGCCCAGCAGCTCCTCCTGCTGGCGGGGCGAGGCAGGTGCAGAATTTCCTCTTTGATTTGTCCCATGAAGATGAACAGCAGAACATGTTTGAGATTCACATCCAAGCCTCAATTGTGACTTCTTCTAGTAATTCTCGAGATGCTTTAGCATTTCTGTCAGCCCTGACAATCAATCAATGGGGTTTCAAACGAGAAGTAAGTCAGTAATGTGTTGAAAAACTGCCTGCAGATTAATTAGACTGCCTGTTAATGAACCTGCTGTAGTGTTGCCACTGTTGGGAAGTTGAACAGTCGTATCTCACCTGCTTCTAATGTGGGGGTTGTTGTTACAGCTACTAATCTTTTTGTTGCTGCTGCTTGTCTTAGACTTTACCAGAGATGCTCAGTATGTTTTGGGAGACAATATCCAGTGTGTCAACTGAACACTTGACTTGGCCGTGAGCGCACATTTGCAGTTGTTGTCCGTGTAAAAACAAGTTTGTTTGATATTTTTTACAATTTACACAAATCGAGACACGTTTCAGCATTGTGAATTAGAAAAATTAACATTATTTTCTGTAAAAACATTTGGAGAAGAGCTCAAATGGCATGTAATGTTTCCTCATCAGATGACAAATGATTAGCAAAGAGCCGAGCAGGGCAGATGTCAGTACCTGTCATAAACTGATGCCTAAAAATTAAAACGAGCAGTGGTGCTGATGGCGTGCTGATATTAGACCCCCTCCTTGCTGCATTTTATGTGCCAGCATTCTGAAAGTGTTGAAGTGCCCGTCATCTGTTGGGTCCAACAGGAACTGTATGTCCTGCTGATGACTAGCATGAGCTAACTGGGCTAGCATGGTGGTGTCCTTGTGGAGACTGTACCTTTTTGCCTCGTGCTGATTTTATTCTTTTGCCCTCAGGGATGTGAGGAGACCTCGCTCCTTTGATCACTGCTGCTCTTGGGCGCTTTACTGCTGATTTTACAACCAGGATTCTTATTAATTCAGTTTGTATAACGCTTGACTCAGAGTTGAGTTTGGTCAGCAACTTGTGGACCATTCTCAGGAGATGCTGCGCCGAGCTATTAATGTTAAAAAGCTGACACGTTGTAATAATCAACTACAGATATAAGTTCAGTGCTGCGCACAGGAGTGCTGACAAACTGCAGGTGAGGGAAATGCAAAGCAGGTTTGTCGCAGTCCAGAAGAGGAACCTCCAGTTGTAGGTCCTGTTGATGTGAACAGCACAGCCTCTTGTTACCTGATGAATCTGGTATTGTGTGAAAGAGACACGCCAACATTTTGGGAAACATGTTGATTCTCCGTCATCACAAGCGGCTGGAGACCCTTCCCTCCCCCCCTCCCCCCAGTGGGTGACTCCAGACTCCCACTGGACGGCTGATTGTTAGCTTAGCTGAAATGAATGCTAGCAGGGGTGTGTGGGAGGGTTCCGTCTCACTGGGAGGCTGAAGCGGTTCCAGGCCCTGTTGAACCGGGTCGTTCTCAACAGTGAAGTCAAACACAACTCTGCTTCCTGCAGGCAAAGACTTTTGGAGAAAAGCACCTTTAATGTTTGGGATGGTTTGTTTGTCGCGTCCCACCGCTAGAGATGATTGTCGCTAAGCTAACGAGCAGCCCGGTGCACACGGAGAGGAGAGAAGGGTGTAACTCTCCTTCCCAAGATGTTGGCGTGCTCCTTTAAGAACCTCCATCCTTTAAGGACCTCTCTTGTTCCTTGTAAGGGTCTCCTAAGCCTGCGTCTACCTGCACTCTACAGGTGAAGAACTTTGCTGTCATCTACCTGGTTGACATCACGGAAGTGCCAGACTTCAACAAGATGTACGAGTTGTACGACCCCTGCACGGTCATGTTCTTCTTCAGGTAAAGACACTCGGCACTTTGGCGTCCTGATGGTATTCAGTAACTCTCACAAGTGCGGCTCACACAGAATGCAGGTAAGCTTTGATGACGGTGTCGTGTTGGAACTCAAGAACTTGACTTTCCTGCAGGAACAAGCACATCATGATTGATTTGGGAACCGGCAACAACAACAAAATCAACTGGACGATGGAGGACAAGCAGGAAATGATAGACATTGTTGAGACGGTGTACCGAGGAGCCAGGAAAGGACGAGGTTTGGTGGTGTCCCCCAAGGATTACTCAACCAAATACAGATACTGATTCTTCTGCTCCCTTTTTTGCTTTCGTGGGTGTTTCTTCGTTGCGACTACGTGCGACAGACACGGAAGATGTTTTTAGATGTTTTTTCACCAGTGAAGCAGGACGGTCACAGTTGTGTTTGGTGGTCTTGTGTTGCGCTAAGTGTCCGTGTTCAGCCTCTTTTGTCCGCCGATTCCTCCTCAAGACTTTTTTTGGTGAAACGGGGCAGGAGGCGCTAATAAACACGCACGTGAAAGATTTCCATCCTGCTTTCCTGTGGTCTTTCTAGTCGCCAGCTGTCGTCTCGCTGCCGCGTTTGTGTCTCAGCATCTTTTATTAATAACGGTACTGACATGCCGACGCTGGACTCAACTCCCCTCACCTGGTTGAGTCGGTGCTGCTGGTTTTAGTTAATATTTCAGTCAAGATTATAAACACGGGGTTCGATGAGGCTCAGTTTGTTGACGTGTTGCTGCTAAAACAAGTTCCCAAAAATACCTCTCCACCCAACAGGAGTCTGGCTACTCTCAAAAACTCTTAAAAGTTCAGCTTGAGCAGAACAAGTCGCTTTGTGTTTCAGTGTGATAGCGACTTGAAATTCAAACTTGAGAATTCACAGGCACTCAAAACATTCATCAGAATAGTTTGTCTATCTGTCTCTCAGATTTCCATGAGGCCAGAGGTCAGACCCGAGTTAGCCTGCCACCTTAGAGATGCGTCAGTTAAGTGTCTTATCGGAATAAAGGTGTATTTCCCTCAAAGCTCCACCAGATGGAGCCAGAGGTACTTTGGTGGCTTAGAAGAGCTGCTATGTGCTGATAACCTTACTAACCCTGATGTGTCCAGGAGCTGTGAAAAACCCTGGGAGACATCTGGAGTGAGTAGAAAGTTGGTGTGTACTCCAAGCAGCAGGTGAGGTGATCAGTCATGGTGTGTGTGTTTGTGGACAGGTAACACAGGTAAATACACTGTAAGACCAGGATGTGCAGTCGTGCAGCAAAGGCTTGGCTCAGGGGAGATCAGCCGCACACAAGTTGAGAACTAAACTGCTACCAAAATCTGACCTGAGGAACCATCAAACATGATTTATTATGAGCAGTAAACTGGCTTCCAGGTGGCTATGAGGGAAAGTGCTTGATGCAGTGTGAATGAACAACACACCAGCGATAAACTACTATAAATATGAGATTGTACAGAAACTCTAGGACAGGGGTGTCAAACTGGTCCAGTAAGGGCCGTGTGGCTGCAGGTTTTCATTCCAACTGAACAAAAGCAACACCTGAATCTACTTAAATCAATCAAGCTGTGTCCACACAGCACACCTCTTGGACTTGGACACCTCTGGTCTAGGAGGACGAATGAGTCCTGGGGGAGAAAATGGTTCTGCTATTAGTTCTTCAGAGTTCTGTTGCACATGCAAGAGAGTCCTACGCACGATTGAGTTGAAGGAACGCGCCAACTTTAGACCGCAGCTGCTAACCAGTAGCAAGCTTAGCGCTACTCATGGTAGTGGGTGGGAAGCGTTAGCTTTCCTTTTATCCTGCGATGCACTGCAGCCTCAAGTGACTTTTCCCCAGTGACTCGACCAGCCGGACCGTTTTGGCAGCTGGAGAAAATCATTTAAGTGTTTAATGTTGCTTGCAGGCATGTTAGTAGAGGGCTAACGTGAAGTAGCTCACGCCGTGCTGCGGTGGCTGTGCGTGGATGCGTTGTTTTGAGCGTCGGAACTTTGACCAAGTGACTTGTTTCACTACCACCCTTTTATCAATTTGGTCTGATAACAATTAGAAAGCAACAAAGAGCCGCAGCATTGAATGAGATATTGGTGCTCGAGTTAGCGGAGGGCTAGCCTAAATTAGCTTGTTCCACTGTTGTGCTGTAGCTTTGCAGCTAGAAAAACTGAGAATGCATTATTTTGAGGGTCATAAAACTCCCTTGAATGACCTTAGAATTAAGTGCTTTCAGTCTGATGACATGAGGACATATTTTTAAGGGGTCAGGGATTCAATAATGAGCTAAGCTGAAGGAGCCCTGTTGGCTGGTGCAAGTCGACCAACGCCCTCCGTCGCACCAGTACGCGCAGCGCTGTTGCTCTCCTGCTTCTGCAGAAACATGCAGACACCAGCGGCTGGTTTACTTCTGCTCAGGAGGCCCAGGGGCGCGTGTGGTGAGCTTCCACCAGAGACGATCTCTCAGCACCACCGGGCTCGTGACTCAGATGTTTGGCTCCACTGAATGATTCATTATTATCATTAGTTTGACATTCAGTCTCAAATACGGTCACCTGCTGGATCTGAATCGTTTCTTACAGGATTGGCAACCATCTGTTTTTGCAAGAGATGGTTGCCAAGTTCTCCGTCCGCGGTGCGAACAGCAACAAACCTGTACAACAATGGGGTTATGAGTCCCTCATCACTCGTCATCATGAACTGCAAACCTCGACACGAGCAATCCATCACAGAGAAGAGTGACAGAAGAAAGGAGGTGGAGGGTGATGTTAGTCGTTCCACAGACTGCGCGAGTCCAGTTTGTTGAGTGATAGATGAGGTGAAGGGGGACGTCCTCTGTCTCTGGCTGTCTGTTCGTCTCCCACCCGGAGTCGGAGGATCCGGCATCTCAACCGTCTGCCCTCTTCACCTCCTCTCAGTGAGACAAGTTGGGACTCACTTGGGACAAAACCCCCAGAGTGTGTGTGTCCATATTTCTCTGACAATTCACTGTCCAACTCCCCTGAAGCAAACTACCCTCCGTCTGGCTGGTGTTGCCGGCCAGAGGGACCTGAACCACAGCTGGACAGAGACGCACGGGGCAGGAGCCCTGCTGCGGCAGCGCTCCCTCGCCACGCTGCCAGTGGGCACAAACCACATCATCCCGAAAATATTCAGATAGACACAGTTTCAGGTCGGCAGTAGGACAGGTGGTGACCTCATCGCGGTAATGTGTGTACTCTGGCAGACAGGACATACTCACTGCTCAGATTAAACCAGTTCCCTCATCGCTGTGCGACTAAGCAATAAATTATGCAGCATCGGAGCATTACGGCGTCGTATTTAACAGAATAAAACTGTCAGAAATGTTGCTGGCAAAGAGCAACTCCTGGAGTCGGAGGCTGCTTGTCCTCAGCATGAATTCTGCGGGGAAGTGTGAGAGTCTTCTGACACTGATTTGAAGGACTTGCAGTGTTAACAAGCCGTCGCAGCGCGGCGACGATGAGGAGTCGGCAAAGTGTCCAGCGCACGAGACCAAAGGAAGTGTCACAGTCTCAGTTCACTCACTCACAGTTCCCACCTCGCCAGCACGATCCGCCGCCCCGCACTCCAGCTGGGAACCCGGAACCTTCTTGCTGTGAGAATAATCAGTTTAGGCAGCTGGACTCACCTCTGGTAGGTGAAGACGTTTCTCCTCTCATCCAAGAAGCTTCTTCAGGTCTAAATTTCTAGTGGGAAGTGTCAGGTAGACATCCACCCGGGGGGTGGTGGTAAGGCCAGAACAGTCGGCAGTGGATTCATACCTGATACCTCCCACCACTAATTTCCAGAGTCCAGCTGCCTAAACCGACGATTCTTGAGAATTCCGATGACCTGCGTGACCGAGAATACACACAAATACGAATGGCTGTGAGGCGGCGGTGCTGACCACTGCACCACCGTGCCGCCCCTCCTGCAAGGACAACGGGGGGGGGGGGGGGGGGGGGGTCGGCACATTAAAGGTTCGGACCTGGTCCACTCAAGATCAGCAGCACTGACACCAAACCAGAGTGCTCATTTTTGGTATGAGACCAAAGGCTTCACCAACAACTTTCATTTCACTGCACTCACATCTACAAATTCAACCAGCAGCATTTATGCTACATAAACTGACACAAGTTATTTGATAAATACGTGCAGCAGCGGTCCTCACTGTGGCCCCCCAGCAAGAAGGTTGTGGGTGGAGCCCCGGCTGGAGCACGGGGTCTTTCTGGGTGAGTCTCCATGTTCTCCCTGTTCCTGCTGGGTTCTCTCTGGTACTCCAGCTTCCTCCACAGTCCAAAGACATCAAGAGGGACCAGGTTAATCCAGACTCTAAATTGACCGTAGGCGTGGCTGGGAGAGCCAATGGTTGTCTGTCTCTATGTGTTGGCCCTGCCATGGACTGGTGACCTGTCCAGGGGGAAGGCTGCTGGGATAGGCTCCACCCCCACCACCCTCAACAGGAGAAGAGGGAGAACATGGACGTGGATCAGGATGTTTGAAATGTCTTGATTTGTCTTTGTACTTTAAGACGTTTGTTTCCGTCGTATTAGAATTACGTGAATCAGCTGAAAAGGTGTTTGCTGCAAAACGCCGTGCGGGAGTTTATCAGTGGCGTCGTGTGTGAGTTGGTGAATTGCAGGGCACTTCTAGAACATATTCAGTTTATTCAATTTCAGCCGGATATGACCTCCGCGGTGGCGGACCCAGTGACACGCCCTCCAGGCTTCCCTTGTCCTTTCCACTTTACATTAACCTACAATTCTGGCATGCATTTGTCTTTGTCTGTCCCTGCAGGGCCCATGTACTCCACTATTGTACCACCGGCCTCATATGGAGCGTGGGACCGAGGGCCGCCTCCATTGGTCCATTATGATTCACATTAGCATGCATTGTTGTTTCCCATTACTGTTAATCAGCTCAGCCTCGGGGCTTCGAGGGCTGGACATGAAAGGGTTACAAGGGAACTCCAGTCTAGACACATATGGAGACATGGCGGGATGTACAGTGTGTGTGTGTGTGTGTGTGTGTGTGTGTGTGTGTGTGTGCGTGCAGAGACAGAAGGAGGTGTAATTGTGTTCCTATAGTCTATATTGGGAATATGTGAGCTCAAGCCTAAAGCTGTGGTAATCCAGGATCTGTTTTCAACTGATAGCGTTTAAATGGATCTGTGCGAGGTGGGGGTGGGGTGGGGGGATGCAGCAGGCAAAGGATCACATGGTGCTGGGGGGGTGACATGCTGGCTTCCCTCCATCTTCTCTCTCTACTGGTTTCTTAGCGCCTCCTTTTCAAGTCTGTTGCTGTCCATGTGGTTGCTCAACATCGGGGAGGGGGAGTCGAGGGTGGCTGCCAATTTCTGGGACGCCCCACCCCCAACCTAGCAGCTTCCCCCTTTTGGCACTGAAATATTGCCCTCACCACTTTCCTTTAACTATTCATGTGCCTCATCCCCTGCCAGCCTCCGGAGTCAGCAGGTCGTCACCATGGTTGTTCTCATGAAGGTTCTAGCATGACGACCGCTGTTAGTGTGCAGGGTAGCGGAACATGTTGGTGAGAGAGCGGAGCTCAAGAACATGAGCACAGCTGATGTTCTTATGATTATTCTGAACATTTTTGCTCCCAAACAGATAAAGAAGGCGGCCCGGTGGGGCAGTGGTCCTCACTGTGGCCCCCCAGCAAGAAGGTTGTGGGTGGAGCCCCGGCTGGAGCACGGGGTCTTTCTGGGTGAGTCTCCATGTTCTCCCTGTTCCTGCTGGGTTCTCTCTGGTACTCCAGCTTCCTCCACAGTCCAAAGACATCAAGAGGGACCAGGTTAATCCAGACTCTAAATTGACCGTAGGTGTGGCTGGGAGAGCCAATGGTTGTCTGTCTCTATGTGTTGGCCCTGCCATGGACTGGTGACCTGTCCAGGGGGAAGGCTGCTGGGATAGGCTCCACCCCCACCACCCTGAACAGGAGGAGAGGGAGAAGATGGAGGGATGGATGGAGGGAGGGATGGAGGGATTGAAAAGAAGCACAGCGGCAGAACCATCACGGTTGCAGAAGATCGTTTGTCACTTTGGCTGGTTTCTAAATTCAAAACGAGGGCGGCTAACGAGCCTGTCCAAGCACAGGAAGAGAAAAGAGGAATGAGAGGTTTCTTGTGACATCACTCACTGGTTTGTCGACTCTTGTTTTAAATCTTGGTGTTTGTCTGTCCCCATATTTGTTTGGTGGGGGTCAATAGTTGAGCACCTCCACCCTGATTTAGCTGATTGGCCTTTGGACGACTGAGTTCAGGACAACAAATGACCTGCTTTTGACCTCGTCTTGCTCAGACCTGAGCGAGCAATGCTGGGAAGCCCAGTTAACCCAGTTAGCCCAGCCTGGGTATTTACCAGTTTATCAATAGGCTTTGGAGGCATCGTTCCCCCAAAAATGAACCCGAATGGCCGACGGAAGTTTTTTGGTCACCAAACACTGCTGGAGTTTCACAGGAGGAAGTGTTGCAGTCATCACCTGAACAACTGAATGGAGACGAAAACGTGACAGAAATACAATAAACCATCAGGCACCTCCATGCAGCTTCGTCAGAGGAAATCCAAACCTCGTGAAGCTGCAACATGAGGAGCTTTTCTTGAAAAACGCTGTCGCCGCCGCCATGTTTTTAGCCTCACTGCACCCTGGAGCGCCACAATTTCTGTCAACGGAGCTTTAAAAAAATGCTAATTCACTGCCTGTTTGGTTCCTGGCACCTTGTCTTCTAACACTCACGATAATTTCAGGAAGCTTCAAAGCTTGACCACAACATGAGAGCGTCATAGATACGCACACGCGGAGCCACCCACTGTGTGGCGGGACGTCCCTCCGTGGCCCTCTGGGACCTCGCTCTCCTGTGTCCCTCGGTGAACCCGTCCCGTGAATCCATGTGTCCTCGCGGGTCGTATCACTCCTTCTTTACATCACTGACACGCCAGGCTTCGCTGTCGAGAATCAGCTCCCTCGCCACGGTTTGCTCTCCCTTATTCCTTCAAAGGGGGTGCTGATGGAGAGACGTGATGGAGAGATGGGAGGAGGTGGTTCACCGCTGAGTATTCTGGAGGGAGAGACGGTGAGCTCGGGCTGATCTCCCACCTCAAGATCCGATTGGTCAATCTGATCTCCTCCTAAGAGGTAGTTGGGTGTGTGGCTTCAGGGCGAGTTGGAGTTTTGTCCCCGCGGGGAAATACAGAGAGTAAATGAGGTGTTGCCTACAGGTGGCCGGAGATTAAAAGACCAGATGTTTCATTCTGATAAAATGCCTAAACAAACACAGGGGACGCTCCCCTCTTAGCGACTGACACACTTAGCAGGCGGGTGCTGTTGGGTCGACTGCGTCTCTTCCCTCTTGGCGTTGGCCTCCTACTGCACTCGCGGACCTGTGACTAAATGGATTTGCATGTCTTTCTGCATTGCTCCCAAAGGGGAGTCATCGCTCCATCTGCGACAGAAGGAGAGGACGACATAACGTTGCCGAGACGCCGGTGCACCGAGAGGAGGCGTGTTTATGTGATCTGAGGCAGTGGTGACGCTGCCGTTCTAGAACAAACACTCCCACAGCTGCACGCGCTCACCTCCTCTGGTGGCAGGCCGCTCACGTTCACAAGCTCGGAGCCTAATTAGCACCTGCCCCATCCTCAGGCCGCCCAGGCGGGAGGTGTGACGCTGAGAACTGCTCCAGCTGAGCCAACAGATCCAAGACACACGCACGCGCACACACACACACACACACACACACACACACACACACACACTCACACTCAAAGGGGGACAAACTTTTTGATTTTTCTGTCCCTTTTCTATCAGTGCTACAGGAAACCTCTGCATACTGTGTCATGTTTGTAATGGAGTACTTTCAAAACTGCTCTCTACTCCATGACTTCATGTTGTACACTGAAATATCGCATGATTTCCAAACTCAGGTCCAAGTTCCTCAGGGGTACGCACAGATATATCAGAGGTACACAAAAAAGAACACAGCTCTCACAACATCTGAAAATCCTCCATGAGCAGAAACTGGGGTTCAAAATGTTGCCTAGCTTTCTCCTACTGGGACGCGTGTTGGCCCTCACCCCTGGGGGCAGCATCACCCCTGGGGGGAGGATGCAGTACAAGACATAGAAGTGACTGCATTCTTGTTAGCGGTGCTAGCCTAGCCGCTGGTGGTGCTAGCACCTCATCTGTGGGTAGAAGGGTTACGCCGCAGGAGGGGGGCAGTACTGGCCCTGGAGGAACCCATGATGGTTCGGGGGCCGATCCAAGATTTATTTCTTCACTCGCCTGCCAGTTTTTTTGGACACATTTCCAGTTTCTTAGCCAATGTGTCATATTCACTTGCAGCTCTGAGAATGTTTCACGGTGAGTTCAGGGTCAGATCGACACGTAAAAGCAAAAGAGGGTAACTGGCCTACGCCCTCCATGGCCCCGTCAGGTGCCTGAGCGTTTGTTTTTGTAGGCGGCGTGGGGCGGGTGGGGTGGAGCGAAGAGTGGCAGTAGAACACTCTGAGGGATTGTGCCTCCTCCCTGTTCCTGATCAGTCGTCCTCTCCTTCCCCCCACCTGGCGGGTGGCTGTCATCGCGGTGAGCCGTGGTGGAATCGGAGGGGATCGCCCAGGCTGGGAGGGTCTCGCTAACCTCCCTCTCCCTCCCTCTAATGACGGCAGGTTAAAATCACATTTCTGCTGATGTAATAGAAGGATATGGCAACACGTGGGGGTGTGACTTGGATGCGCTGGCATCAAATATCTAAAAGACTGGGCCCTCATCATGAGAGCGACGGTGAGGAGTCGAGCTCCTCTCATCCAAGACGGTGAAGAAAGGAGACGACCATCGGGAGAGAATCAACACGGGTCTGAATACAAATGCGTAAGAGGCTTACTGGGAACACTGGGAGCCATAGCTGGGGAGGTCACCGGAGGAACAACCTGTTTATTAAAACAGGTACTTGCTAAATCAAAGTCCAGCACAGGGTTGCTGTTGTGCGACTGGGTTCTACTGACGAGACAAGCAAACAATTCTGATTCTGAGATGAATCGCAGGGTCAGGGCCATCATGGCGGGGTTACAGTCCTGTGAAAGTGTCAGGATCCGCTGATGATGTCATGAAACAATGGATTGCTGATTTAAATGAAGCGGCACCGAACCTGAGTGAACTGCGGCGAGAGTGGCGAAGCCGTCTGCATCACGGCGACGAGCGTGACGGCTCATCAGGCCAGCGGCGCGACGATGACGTGCGTGAACACGTGGAAGGTTACGAGCGTGGCTCACTTCCTAGCAGAGGCGGGGAACAACAAAGTACAAATACTTGATTTTCTGACAACTTTTTTTTGGTGTTATTCTTTACATTTTAACACAAAAATCTGTTCATTCATCAGAAGAGAAGCAGATGAGCTTTGTTCACTAGACGGCGGTGACGCATGAACGTTGGCTGCCATTTGCTGAACCTTACAAAGGAGGCGGGAGAAGAAGCTCGAAGGAAACCCCGTTAAAAGAAGCTCGGCTGCAGAGGAGGCGAGCGTGACGCAGCGACAGCGTCATTCCACCTCTGAGTACATTTGAGAGCCTGTACGCTTCACTTTTACCTCACTAATCAGGTGGGATCAGGGCTTCCTCCGCACCTCCCCCTGGGTGATGTGTGTTTACCTACTTTTGCCACGTCTGCGTGCTAAAGTGCTCAGATTGATGCATCAGTGGAAGGAAGACAACTCCTAAAATGCCATTTCCTCCCAGCACAGCAGCCGTCCAGACACACGAGCTGGACCCTGGCTGGGGTGGATGGAGTTCAGACCTGAGGAGAAACTGGGTGGCGTGAGACTGCAACTATAAAAATAATCAGAAAATTAACAGCCTTCCGGTTGGACAGCGTTTGGTTTGAGGTGATCGTCCCGTCACCCATCTCTCTCCCAGGCCCTCTTCCTGCCTCCTCCCCATCCTCGCTCCCTGTCTCCACATCATCTCTCTCCTCCTGGAGGAGCCACTGCCCCCCTACCTGCCTGCCTGCACTGGTACGGCCCCCTCGCTCTGCCTCTGTCAATGTATTTTGCCCTTATAAGGAGAGAGCACAGGCAGACTGTACTAAGCGCGGGAGCTCGGCAGGGGTGTTGCAGGGCAGGGAGACCGCAGCTACAGTAACGGTAGGGTAGGATGGGGGGACGGGTGGGGGTTGTTGAGCTACCGCACTTCTGTCAATGACTCCAAAGAAGAGGACAGAAATAGTTATGGGGGGGGGGGGGGGCAGGTGGATGTGAGCAGGACGTCTGGGTGACAGCTGGAGGGACGGTACTGAGTGAGTCCTAACCCTGTCACTACGTCCACCTGTGTCTGCCGGTCCCCTCCCACCCAGCCGACTCTAACGTTTAGCTGGAGACCAGAGAGGCCCCCCGGCTTCTTTCCCCCCGCTGAGAGGAAAACGACGCTCTCTTACCAGATTTAACTGTGTACCAGGTTGTTGACCACATGCTGACAGTAGAACTTAGAACGTACACGAGTCCCGACGAGCAGAACCAGTCACCCGACTTACTTCTGCATCTGAAAATGCGTCTAAATGTCTTTTCTTTAGACAGAGAAGTTGTCTGGACCTGCTGGTTTTCAATTGTATACACATAGAAATTGTTAAAGGTGCAAAGTTCCAGGTTTCCACCTCCCAGCCAGCAGGTGTCTCCCTCCCTCCTGCTGCACTAATCTACTCTCCTGGTTACCAGGTTGACTCAACGAACCACAGGTGGAATCGCAGTAATCAGACAAGTCTTGTGGTCGATCTCGTCACCGTGGTGATGATGTCACTCACTAACAATAACAACGTGAACTTGTTAGAGGCTAAAGTTGCTAACTTGAGTTATTGCTATTTTTAGTTAGCGAACGTTAGCTTAGCTGTCCATCAGAAAGTGGCCCCTGCAGCTCGGACCAGCGTAGAGCTGCTGAACCAATGTTGACCCTCGCCGTGCTCCTTTGTTGGCGTGATAACATCTGAGATCATAACGGAACGAAGCCCCACGGTTCTCAGACGTTCCTCAGACGTTCCGTCTGGCAGCTCCTGGGCTCCTGTGGTCGGTGACCTCACATCGATGCACCTGATATCAAGGCGCTCACTCACTGACTCACAGATCCTCAAGCGTTTATCAGCCAACCCACTGGGATATTAATATTGTCAGCATTTTCGATCTGATGAAAAATGGTAAAATAATTATTTCACCACTATAATGTTTTTCAGGTGAATTTAGACTTTAATTCTGCGCCTTTGTTGTCATTCACCTCGATAGTATTTGTGCTCAATTGTGCTGAATTCTTCTTCTCATAATTCAAAAGTGGGCTTTTATAGCGACTAACCTCCCTTCAGGACACACACACACACACACACACACACACACACACACAGAGCATGCAGTCCCTGCTGTTCAGGCATCAGCACTCAGTCCGGGACAATTGACCTAAAAAAATAATAGACACAGTATGAATAATCCAAGGTGCTCCTCCTTACGTTGCTTGGCAATAATGCAGGCATTAATATTTCATTTGAAAGGCCTTGATATGGCGCTGGGGGTCCTGGGAGACCGAGGAGACCGTTTGTGGTCGTTTTATGATCAAATTAAATTACAGGTGTGGTGCAGGAGGACGACGCATTCATCAGAAAAAAGATTTGGAGACGATGCGCCAAGGTGAGGACTATTACCTCTCTGGAAGGCGGCTTGGGGGCTTCCTCAGTGGGGGGTGTCCGTCTGCAGGCGAACTTCCCTCCGAGCTCACATGCAAATGGACGTTCTCTCCACCCCCCCCCCCCCGTATCCTTGGATACGTCGTATTTATTCATTTTGGTCTCTCCTCTGCAGAGCCGGAGTGTTTGGGAGCAGCACACCGAGATCAGGTGACGATCATGTGTCTCAGCTGGGGTCTGCTACATTATCTGCTGCTCAGTCTGACCCCCCCCCCCACACACACACACACACACACACACACACACGCTGAAAGGCACTGGTGTGAGTCCACAGCATACGGAATTGAATTTCACGGTGTGGTGAGATGTGAACAAGTTATCTGTTCGCCAGAGTTGACTCGGCCAATAGGGTTCAACTTCAGGCCTCGCATCAAAGATGGTGTTTATTCTTTGCAGACAACAGGCAACTACCCCCCCCCCCCTCGCATGCACACGCACACACACACACACACACACACACACACACACACACACACACCCAAAGACAACATCTGGGCTTCCTGGGTGGTGGCGGGGGAGCTTTTCATGTTTCAAATCCTTCTTTAGATGATTGTGATCGTGGAGTTGAAATGATTTCAGCTCATGGAGGAGGCTTTTCTAGAGGAATGATAGGAGTGTGTGTATGTGTGTGTTGGGGGGGGGGGGGGGGGTCTGAACATGGCCTGCAAAAACTCTGAGTCACAGCAGAGCAACAAACAAGCGTTTGAAACGTCATCGTGATCCCGTGACCCGGTGGCGAACCTCCCGTTGATTTAATGTGTCTTGAATTTGGAAGTTTCCCAAACGGAAGCTGCTCAGGTTCGGAAGCTGGCACCATTTTGTCAGAGTCAGATGGAGGAGCTACGACAACATGAAAACAGACGGAGCTGTGTGTCGGGACCGAGGGTCTCACTGAGCATTAGAGGCGCCCTCAGAACGGGTCACGAACTGGTCTCTGGTGGAGGTTCTCATCACACATCGGCACTTCCTCCTGCGTCTCTTAGGCACCGGTGCATTGCTGCAGTCTTCCTCCTCTTCACGCATATAAAAAGCTCTGAAATTCCCCAGTGGCGTACTCACTTTTGACTTCTATCCCACTGAACAAACTGTTAACGTATCTGATAAGACTTTAGGGTACGGCTCACCAAAATAAAGGGAACAAGTGAGAAACAAACCAACAAAAACTCTTTGAGACAAACATGCAGCGACGCTGGAACGTTCCAGGGTCGTTTCTGCAGCTCCGCATTTACATTTTGGATCATTTTTTAACGAAACACATTTGAACTTCTTCAAACATTCGCCAGGCCTGACAAGCTTCTCCCTCTGGTGCTCCAGCAGGGGGCGCTCTCACTAACACGAGCTCATTCACAGGGAACGCCCACATCATGTTAACTGCACAGTTAAAGACTGCTCTTTCTGTTCCTGTCCAACCTGATGCAAGCCCCGCCCATTTCCACCAATCACGCTCTCGTGGTTTTAGGATAAAGTAAACTTTGTTAAACTTCCTCTCAGCTGCAAATCCAGTTGACACGTTATCATCTATTGACCTCACGTCCATGAGTTGAGATGATCAGAAACTGCTGCAAATCTGTTGAGCTGAACTCCAAATTCAGCGGCGTTCTTTGTCACGTTTCCACTTCGTAATGATTTGGAGCCGGTCTGACACCTGCTGCACGTCTACTGAGGAGTGAGCTGTGATCGAGGGACCCGCCTGACAAGCAGGTATAAAATCATATCATAAAGAAATGAAAGCAGCGATAAAGGAACCGAGTTGCAGTCCAAACAGGAAGTGCTTGGGAACAGTTTGTCGTACTTTATGTTTTACTTCATGAATGTGGTTTGCACCAGAAGACACGCCTACTTTCACTCCTGAAACGTTCCTGCCTGTGGGGCGGATGAGCGACGCGCTGGGGCTGCCATGTTTTTCTGTTTACACTTTATTGCTTTATTTCTATTCCATCATCATTGATTTCTGCTCAGCAGTCCAAATGCTACTGCATTATTGTGCTATATTTTCTCATAACTGTTCCACATGTGTAACACTGAGCGAGCAGTTCGGCGGCGTGCGGCGGCGTCTGGTGATGTGAAAGCAGCGGTCAGGTGACAGGCCTCACAAACAGGAAGGCTGCTTGTCACTGTCACACTCCAGTTCTCTGCTTTCTCTCTCTGGAACTTGTTAACTAACAACGATTCCCCCCCTAAAGAGTTCTGCATCGTGCTGCTCTACCTGCTGGGTGCTGTACCGGTCGATCTTTTCACTGCTGACCAAAGATATATTTTGCATATTTTATTATTGGTTGCCAAGAAAAATATAACAGCAAACTGGAAGAAAGTTAAAGCAGCGACTGTGGCTGAATGGAAGCAGAGATTGAGACAGGTTTATCTCATGGAAAGAATGACCGCATCATTACAGTTGAAAGTGGACCTTTTTGAACGAAGGTGGAGCAGGGTCGGAAAATATCTACCAGTATGAACTATTTGGGTTGTTGAGGCTGTTCCTAAAGTAATGGACCCTGACATTATTATTATTATCATTAACCTCATCATTTATTCATTCTTTTTTTTTATTATTAGCTAATTATTTATTCATTTTTGTCTGTCTTGTTTGCTCATCCTTATCATCACAATGTGTAATGTTTATTTGATATACATTTGCACCGCCATTTGTACCTTTTTACATCACTGACCTTGTCTCAGACATTGTTCAATGTTTAACTGAAAAAAATTTAAATAAAAAGTTCAACAAACAAAAAAAAGTTCTGCATCGCGACTTTTATCGTCTTTGCTGTTTTTGAATGCAGGACTTTGTTGTGCATGGCGGCCCCACGGTGGAAGGAAGTGTTCACAGTATTTAGTCGCACTTCGACGCACTTGTAGTTTGTGTGCACGTCAGTACGTGATGATCATGAAGTGAGGGATGGCTTTAGTAACATGCAGCAGTAGAGTGACATCATAGATGGTAGCACTCATCATCACGTGTTGTATCGTGCTGTAACTTGTGTTGTATATACGTTGTACTACATTTGAAATCATTGTATCGTCTATCCGCCTCTCAGAAAGCCCACAGAGGGATGACCTCTGACCCCCAAATCCCACTCATGGACGCCACAAATAAAGGAGACCAACCTCTGGCAGCAACCTGCCCTGAATTCCAGCAAACCGTCAACTGTCATTGGTGCCGTTTGCATTCGGAGTTCTTCTGCCGTCAGCCTGCCTGACAGCGTCAGCGGCTTCACGCTTCGACCGCAAACTCTGAGTTTCCTTCCTCCTGCAGCAGAGAAGCAGACGATGCTGACAGGCTCCCACACAGTTGGCAAAAATACCCTCTGCACATCCTCACCACCATGATTCACTCTCACACCGCGCGGACAGGAGAAGTCACTCTGCTGCTGAAACAACGTCAAACACAATACAACTCTGCACCGCACACACGCACGCACACACACACATGCCTGCGCCCGCGCACACACACACACACACACATGCACGCGTACACACACATAAACAGCACACACACACACACACACACACACACACACACTGTGCCCCCCCCCCTCTTGTTGCCAGCAGGCAAGTGGGAGATGTTAGTCAAAGGGGGAGGGGGTGTTGTGAGGACATGCCGCGTGTGTGTGTGTGTGTGTGTGTGTGTGTGGTGGGGGTCTTTGTGAGCAAGAGAGGTGGGAGGAGAAGGGGGGGCAGCGTTCTATTTCTCATAGACCAGCAGCTGCTGTCTTTAGTGAGAGAGAGATAGAGCGAGGGAGAGGGAGAGAGGGAGGGCTGCGTGGCGTGAGGCAGTGCGTGTGCTCCGTGCTGAGGTGAATCCACAGCCCTCTGGCTCACAAGGATAAAGGATCCTCTGCTAGGAAGTGTGAGAAAAGCATCAGCGGGACTTTCCTTCTCTCTTCGCCACCCTCCGTCTCCTACTTCCTGCTCTCAGCAGCTCCTCCCGTCTGTCTTCTGGTGGGTTTTTCACCCTTTGTGCTTCTCTTTTGTCCCCTGCATCCCTGCGTCTGTTTCACCTCGGTCCAGAGAGAAGGGAGGAGGAGCACAGTCAGAGGCATCATCCTCCACTCCTGCACACCCAGCCGGTAAGCTGAGCACACACTGCTTTCTTTTTCAACCGTCACTCGTCGATGCTCGGTCCGTTCAGCTCTGGTAGCAGGCAGGGACCTGACAGTCCCACCCGGCCCTCGGAGGGAGGCTGGACCTGCTGGAGGAGATGGAAGAGGACGGATGTGGGCTAGACTCTCGAAGGAGGCTGGTGGCCGAATGGTGCTCCATCTTCGAGAGGTTTCTGGTTGCTCTAGCGCCTGTGGGTGGATGGATCGAGGATTAGCGTTGGATACTGGACGGTGCGGGTGGGGGGGGGGGGGGCAGTGTGTCAGTCAATTGGGCCCCACCACATCAAACCCTGTTGGGCTGGTCAACTGGGGCTTGTCCTCTTTCACTGCAGTGCTCAGCCAAAGCGGCACAGTCACTGCTACAGTCACACATACACACACACACACACACACACACACACACACACACACACACCCCTCCCTCCATCAGAACATGAAGAATACTGGTGTGTGTGGGTCGTTTTTGGGTGATGGATGACGGTATGGGGCTGACACCGGCCGTGGACAGCACACTGACACACCTCCTGGCCGGTTGAGCTCCTTCATCAATGGCGGCACCTCAGGAACCGTTGGCACCAGTGCCGGTGGTGCTCAGGTACCAGAGGGGCTCTAGCAACGTGAGTGCGGGTTTGTGTGAGGCGTCTCTGCAAACAGCCTGCTAAAAACAATAGCCCTGATTGCACTGCCGATCAGGAGGGGTGGATGCCTGCAACTACAGGGGGGGAGGGAAGGAGGGAGGAAAAACTGAATGGAGGGATGAATGAATGAGGACTTTTCAGGAGTCTTTCATTTCTCTAAATGTAGGCAGATCAGCTGTGTTCCTGAGGAGAGGACAAGGTGTACGGTGTGTGTGTGTGTGGGGGGGGGGGTGGAGCTGCTGCGACCGTGTGACTCTGCAGGTCCTCTTTGTATGTTTAGCAGAGAGGAAGAGAAAGAGCGAGACTGTAGATGGAGACGTGAATGTAGAGCAAGGCAGTGTGTGTGTGTGTGTGTGTGTGTGTGTGTGTGTGTGTGTGCAAGGGCACAGGCAGAAAAGGTGTGTAATTGACAGATCTGCTACCTTCCCCTCTCTTAATCTCCTGACTCCATATGAGTGGATTACTAGATGATTTACAGTAATGTTGACAGTAATGCCCATAAACACCATATAGACACACACACACACACGTATCCACATATTTACCTTACCAATACACATGGTAAATGTGTATGTGTGTGTGTGTAGACACAGACCATTTACAGTATGTTGGCTGCTGGTCATATCCATTTACACATCTACACAAACACACACAGAACAGGCTAACGTGAATGCTAATGCACCTGTATGTTAATCAGCATGTATGTTTTTGTGTGTGTGTGTGTGTGTGTGTGTGTGTGCGTGTGTGTGTGTGTAGGGTTTTCAGTCTGAGATGGAATGGAGGCTGCTATGGTATTTACTCCGCTGTTGCTAGGACACTCCCTTTGAACATTTTATCCGAGCCTTTTCATTGGCTTGCTGCAATGATGCAAGATTCCCTCACCCCAAATCTTTCCTGAGCGCCCATAGAAACATGCCCGTCTGCATTTCCCCCTCTCTCCTCCTCCGCTGTCACT
Organism: Aulostomus chinensis; assembly: GCF_037954235.1. Taxonomy (NCBI): domain Eukaryota; kingdom Metazoa; phylum Chordata; class Actinopteri; order Syngnathiformes; family Aulostomidae; genus Aulostomus; species Aulostomus chinensis. The sequence continues at coordinate 20,502,162 of NC_141341.1, read as the reverse complement.
ATTTGTCTCACCAGCTGCTCACCACCGACCCCCACCCTCTTCTTTTCCCCTCCTTGTCCATCCTCTCGGTTTACCAGTCTGGCTGTGATTAACGCAGAAGTGCATTCATTCATTCCTTCATTCCTTCATTTTTGCTCTCAGTGATTCCGTCACTTCCTTCTCCCTCCTCCAGTCGCTGAATGCCGTTGACGGCATGTAGCTGTGTCATCCAGCACCGCACAATCATTCCGTCCTGCTGCCATGTCAAAGATTAGTAGGCGTGTGTCTCCTGGTGTCCGTGCGAGGTGCGGTATCATATCAGGGCGTCCTAGCGTGTGTCAGGATTACCAGGCTTGACAGGGCAGGGGCTTGGGGGGCCGGGGCGGAGAGCAGGGCTGTCCTCATCTTCTCTGGCTGTCCTCCTTGACTCCAGGCACAGTCAAATGGAGAATAATATCATCCCAGCCATTAGCCCGTGTTCTCAGCTACATTTCCCATGATGCCGTGCATTTCACTCTACAGGTGTGCAACCTTGAGCGTGTCAGTCACAAGCTGAGGGGCCGTAAGTGGAGGATGATGAGGCTGTGGGAGGTTAAAAGCAGAGATGGCGGCTTTTATCTCTTTGTCTTAGCTGTGTCTTCTCTGTTGGTCACATGACTCCCTGTAGACAAGGGTTCCGCCCCAGCTGACCGCCAGCGTTCCCGCCGCAAACATGCGTTCACAGCCACTTCAAGAAGCTCAGTGGGCAACTACCAGCAACACCTCCGAACTCCCAACTTCAACCATCTCATCTTCAGTTTTACGATTTGAGGGCGGTGTATGAACGCCATCATGGAACGCTCCGAATGTTCCAAGCATTTCTTTGACCTTTTGTTGTCAAGCAAATATTTAACTCTTGTGATGTCATTATTTTTTCCCCAGTTCTTTGAATGTTCCCTCATTTCCTTAAAAACAGAAAACTGAAACAAATTCAACACAAACCAGGAGTGTAAACCACCTCTGTAGCTCCGCCCATTTGTGATGGATAGAGCTTGCTTGAGTATCTGATCGTGTTGCGTCCAAACTAAAATGGCCCTATGGACACACATTCGACCAGTGAATCTCTGCTGCTGCGCTCCATTCCAGTGGCAAACGTTCCGTGTCCTCGTTGACGAGACAAGAATCCAGAAGGAAATCCTTCTGGTTCTTTAGTTCTTGGTCAAGAGGAGGAGACGCCAGAAGCTGCTCCTTCTAGCCTTGAATGGTTTATCACTCTACGTGATGTCTGGGCCCTGGGCCACAGGCAGGCCATCTGTCAGGTGACCTCGGGGTTGTACGTGGGCACTCGGGGCTGAGCAGTTCGTTGTTTTGGAGTTCGTCTGCAAGAGAAGATGTCCACTGGTGTATCAGGAGTCCATGAGGCTTGTAGCCTCCAGCCCAGAGATCCAAACACAGCGTCCGTTTGTTGGACGACAGTGGGAGTTTTTCTGCGCTCTCCTTTCATCGTGGTGAGTGCCCAGCCCATCTGTCCAGCAGCAGCCCAACATCTGTCACTCCATTCTTGCTGCTGATGCTCCTTTTGTGTTGGCTGGAGCTCAGAGGCAGGCTTGATAACCTTTTGGAGTTGCAGATATGATCCTTCTTTACCTGGTAATCTTGTGGTTTAATCCAGTGGTGTTGGCAATCAGGGATTATTCCCTTAGAGCAGAGATGATCCTGTTACAGCAGCGTGTGGTGGGCTGATGCAGGGGGGTGAGGGCGGGTCTGGGCACTGGACCGAGGGCCTTATACCTGCAGTCCCATAACTGCAGGGATCAGAGTAGCGGGGCGCTGCACCTGAGTGATCTAAAAGCAACAATACAGCAAAGTTGTGGTAATTGTACTTTCTTGCTGGGAGTTAGACATTAGTGAATTTAGCTAAGCACAAGGACTGAACCGGCTGGCCCGGGTCCACAGAATCAGCTCAGTAGGACCTCTTGAACAATACTTCAGCCAAAAAAGAGTATTTGGCCTTTCAAGTGCTCACAAACTGGTTTCCTGGAAGTCCAGGGAGCAGAAAGAGGCAGCCACTTCTATTCCGCTTGAAGCTAATGGCGACTGACGGCTAACAACCGCAAACCTGCTCGGACCAACCAGCAGCAGCGGCGTCCACAGCAGCCTGGCCTTCAGATGTGAGCTGATGAACGAACAAAGCAGCGAGCGGTACCGCGTGAGCGAACCCTCCAGCTGGTCACGCTCTGCGCTGGGCTGTAAAGTTGTGGTGCTTTTGGAATGTGACACTCTGTACACTGTTGTGCTGACCACATCTGGACATCAGCTGACTTTGTTCTGGTCACTTCAGCTGCTGGACGGCGTTTGTTGCGTGACTCTGATGCGGCTGAAGTAAACGATGATGCACTTAGTTGCGAGTTGCTCCTGAACTCCAGAGATGTGAACTTGTCACCGTCCTGTACCTTCGCCCTTTATCTGATGGTCACGGTTCGTCTGCTCGCCCGGCGGCTCGGTTCTGTGTCTCTCTAAGTAAGAATTTGCTGAAACGTGGATGGAAAAGAATGAACGGGAAAATGACTTCCTGTTGCTGCTGAGTTCCGTGAGTAATAGAACCATGACAGCATCCATTTCATGGCCTGATCACATCTCCTGATCAACTACCCTCCAGAGTCAAGAATAAATCTGTTAATTGAAGAAAATGTGATTTGGCACATAATAAATTCTGCGCTGGCAGGTCATTAATTTAAACAACAGATTACAAAGTTTCCAACCGACGAGTTCTTTAAGTCAGGAGTGAGGAAGCAGGAGACAGAGGCGCAGTTCTCCGTGGCAACACGTGAAACTTTGACTGAGTGATCTCGTATCCAGGCAGACCAGTGCGTCTCCTACCAGACGTGCTTCCCCCTGGTGATAAAAGGGGAGCGGGTGAATTTCGGCCTGTAATCAGATTACCTCAGATCTGCTCTCTGAGGACTTCCTCCAGTATCAGGGTCTGTTGTGCGTCGATCATATCGATCGCTGTCCGCTAATTTTGATGAATAGCCCATAAGTCCCGCCCCCCAGTCATATTCCTGATCGATATCTCCAGTTCTGAGGAAAGGTGAAGCTAAATGGAGCCGGTGGAGGCTGAGGAGAGCCGCTGGCAGGAGAGGCTGCAGCGAGCGTGGCACAAACCAGAGCCAAATTATAGGTTGAGCTGCAACGTCGCCATGGAGGCTGCGAGTCACGCTTCTGCTTCAAGTGTTTGGTTACTGAGGCTCACACGGCAACGCTGAGCCACCTTCACCTCACAGGTATGGAGCCCTGAGCGAGAACACCAGCTAGAACCTGAGTTCCCTCAGCAGCCAGACAATACAACACATAGGGACGAAGAACTGTAGAACACCGACGCTGAGGGACGAGTCGTCGCTCAGCCTCTGAAGCTCTGTTCTTCTCTCTGTCTTAGGCCACTCAGGGGCTCCTTACACTGTCATGTCTTTGTCCAGTTCTGTGCGTGTGTGTGTGTGTGTGTGTGTGTGTGTATGTGTGTGTGTGTGTGTGTGTGTGTGTGTGTGTGTGTGTGTATGTGTGTGTGTGTGTGCCAGATCTGCTGCGGGCGCACTAGGATGCTGGCAACTGTGTTTGTGTTCGGTGTTTGATCAGGCTTGTGAGACTACTATATATATTTTCCCTCTCGCTCTCTCTCTCTCTCTCTCTCTCTCACTCACACACACACACACACACACACACACACAAACACACACACACTAATTAGTTCAGCTTGAGTTGGAGAGGGTTTATCTGCTCTCTTGCATCAAACAACAAAGAACGAATCTGCAACTATCTCAGAAATAAATAATGGAAATAACCCTCCAGATCCCACCAGGGATCCGTCAACCGTCCCAGCTCAGGTTTTGTGTTTGCTCTCCTCCTGCTCCTTCTCTTATTTTGATTCTCTGCATCAGCTTGACTGAGTTTGTGTGTATTTGAGAGTCGCCGCTGCTGCCGTGCTGCCACAACGCCCCTCCCAGTGGGGCGGGGAGTAGCGTATCACGGCGTCCCGGCTCGGACATGTGAGACACACTGCAGCACAGTGTGATGGAGCATCGCCTCCATCAAGGACACACAACACACAGACACAGAGCTGAATATAGATTCTAGGTCAGGCTGGGGTCAGAGGTCAGCCCATTCATTCATTCTCTGTGGTCATGTGCTGCAGCCGGCTTCACGCCTCACACGGAGAGGTTAGTGCACAAAGATATGAATGATCACAACGGGCTCTCCTTGCGGGTAGCCGGGTCTGGTGGGCGGGCATCCCAGAGGACCCGCCCCCAATCCTAATCTGCTGCTGACTGGCTACTTCTTGGTGCTTTCATGCTGTGGAGTGAGATGGATCAGGGTGACAGCCAATCAGAACGCAGGTGGCAGAAACATTTTTCATCTTTTGCTTTTTATTAGGGAACACGAGATGTTTTGTCCTCAGTGACAGAACTCTGCATTTTGAGAATCTTGGTCCTCAACGCTGATCTGTAGTGACACGCGCGGGGTCGCACCAGAGGGCTGGAATAAACATCGCCTGCGTTTGACGCGTCTTTGGTCTCGTGATTGTTATTTTCAGTCAATGCTAAAGTTGTGGTGAGCTTTGCTGGAGCTAAAGTCAGGTCAGGTTTATTTGTGTGTCTCCAAACCCCAACCAAAGTTCTGTCCTGACTCTGTCCAAGTAGAGCAGGTCCAGCACCTCCCTCCTTCAATGAACCTCCACCCAACAATTCTCCATCAGCAAGCACATCCTGCAACAGCAGCCACCAGAACCTTCCTTTACCAGCAGGAAGGTGGAGCAGATCCAGGATCAGTGGGGACGGAGAGAGAGCAGGAGAGCAGGACAGAGACAAAGACAGAGAATGGAGGAAGACAGAGAGACAGAAGGAAAGAGAGGGACAGAGATAAAGAGAGAGAGAAAGGAGGAGAGACTGATGGACAGAGACAAAGACAGAGAATGGAGGAAGACAGAGAGACAGAAGGAAAGAGAGGGACAGAGATAAAGAGAGAGAGAAAGGAGGAGAGACTGATGGACAGAGACAAAGACAGAGAATGGAGGAAGACAGAGACAGAAGGAAAGAGGGACAGAGATAAAGAGAGAGAGAAAGGAGGAGAGACTGATGGACAGAGACAAAGACAGAGAATGGAGGAAGACAGAGACAGAAGGAAAGAGGGACAGAGATAAAGAGAGAGAGAAAGGAGGAGAGACTGATGGACAGAGACAAAGACAGAGAATGGAGGAAGACAGAGAGACAGAAGGAAAGAGAGAGACAGAGATAAAGAGGAAGAGAAAGGAGGAGAGACTGATGGACAGGGACAAAGACAGGGAATGGAGGAAGACAGAGAGACAGAAGGAAAGAGAGGGACAGAGATAAAGAGGGAGAGAAAGGAGGAGAGACTGATGGACGGAGACAAAGACAGAGAATGGAGGAAGACAGAGAGACAGAAGGAAAGAGAGGGACAGAGATAAAGAGAGAGAGAAAGGAGGAGAGACTGATGGACAGAGACAAAGACAGAGAATGGAGGAAGACAGAGAGACAGAAGGAAAGAGAGGGACAGATAAAGAGAGAGAGAAAGGAGGAGAGACTGATGGACAGACGGGGACGTGAGCAGGTGGAGCTACGGGTGGCAGCTGGAGCCTCTTCAGGTCTGGAGCCTCCTCCAGCAGCACCAGGATCTGGGATGAGGGGAGAGAAGAGGAGTTAGTAACACGTCTGAGGACAGGAGGAGGAGAGAGAAGCCCAGTGCATCATGGGAGATCCCAGCAGTCTGAGCCTATAGCAGCAGATCTAAGGGCCAGCCTAAGCAGTCCTGACTATAAGCCTGATCAACAAGGAGGTCTTAAGTCTGCTCTTAAACCTAGAGAGGGGGTCTGGGTCCTGGACTGAAACTGGGAGACGGTTCCACAGGAGGGGAGCCTGATAGCTGAAGGCTCTGGCTCCATTCTACTGTTAGAACTCTAGGAACCAGCAGGAACCCTGCATCCTGGGAGTGAAGGGTTCTAGCTGGATCATAGGGGACTAGGAGCTCTGTCAGGGATGAAGGAGCCTGATTGTTGAGGTCTTTGATGGTAGAAGAAGAATTTTAAATTCTGTTCTGAATCTGACAGGGAGCCATGCAGAGAAGCAGTCCAGGAGAGACCTGGTCTCTGCTACCAGTTCTAGTCAACACGTGGGCAGCAGCGTTCTGGACCAGCTGGAGAGTCTTTAGGGACTTATTAGTCCAGCCTGGTAGGAGGGAGGTGCAGTGATCCAGCCTGGAAGTGACAACAGCAGGGACTAATTTGTCTGCATCTTCTTGAGCCAGGATGTGTCTGATCTTAGCGATGTTACGGAGATGGAAGAAGGCGTCCTGGAGATTTGTTGAATGTGGGAGTTAAAGGGTCCTGGTCAAAGAGAACTCCTAGGTTCCTACGGTGGTGCTGGGGGCCAGGGTGGTGCCATCCAGGGTTCCTGTCTCATCAGATCAGGTGGTCCTCAGGTGTTTGGGCCCAGCACAAGAACTTCAGTTTATCAGAGTTTAATAAAGGAAATGATGGTCCTCCATGTTTCCTGTCCTTCAGACAGGCCTCCAGTTCAGTCAGCTGGTTTGTTCCATGTGGATCATTGATGAGTTCAGCTGAGTGTCGTCTGCAGCAGTGAACATTAAAGGGAGTGTTTCCTGATCATGTGACCTAGAGGAAGCAGGTACAGGGTGAAGAGGACTGGTCCAAGCACAGACCCTTGTGGAACACCTGAACTGACTGTAGTGGTTCAGAGGAACCATCACTAGCTTGATGACTGCACCTCCCTCCTACCAGGCTGGATTAATAAGTCCCTAAAGACTCTCCAGTTGGTCCAGAACACTGCTGCCCGCGTGTTGACTAGAACTGGTAGCAGAGACCAGGTCTCTCCTGGACTGGCCAAGTCCACGTGTCTCCTCGCCGGGTGGATGAATCCATACAAACGTTGACATGACCACAGAGAATCGCCGCACACAGAGAGTGACATCACTGATGATCAACATTATTGATGTGTTTAGTGGTTTTAGACTAAACAAGGCTTGGGCGGCCATCTTGAGTCCACCAACAGCACCACTCTGCCATCAGGACTCTCGTCATGGTGGGAGGTGGAACTGATCTGCACGCAAACACTTTTGGTCACACAAGCAAGTAACATGGACGTGTCAGAAGCATGTAGGCCAACTACACGCGTGTTTCTAACAGGAACATAGAAGGAGGACCCTCACTGATCCAGACTCACTTTACCTTCAGGTCTCATTCACTGACTCCTCCTGGTACACGTCACATCCTCAAGTACTGGTTCTGATGTCATCATGCAGTACTTTTACTGCTTTACTCATGTGTTGTGTTATAATTGTGTTTGGATGCAACACAACATGTGAACCCTTTTACTCCAAAAGGCTTCAGAGACTTCCATCCACAATTGTGTGTGTGTGTGTGTGTGTGTGTGTGTGTGTGTGTGTGTGTGTGTGTGTGTGTGTGTGTGTGTGTTCAGGTCTGAGGTACGCAGCCCCACTACAGGAACACCTGCTCCACTTGTGTACCCGAGGAAGGACTGGCATGTATTTATACCACCACTAGGTTTTTAATCTGTTTCTTGGCTGCCACTCTAACCAAACTCACTTCTGTTCTAATTCTGGCATCTTCATTGGTCTGCACTGTCCCTGAAAAATGACCTTTGACCTCTGCTGCTGTTCACACTGTACATGAAGCAAGTTTTGCTGCTTTTGAATTATCCGAACCGTTAAACTCCAGTGACTGGTCAACGCTGGTCACCACACTCATCTGTACATTCAGACTGATTGTCTTTAGTATATTGTATTGTTTTCATACCACACACCACAGCATCAAAACCCACCAAGGATGTGTCAGTCGCGGTTTTCTGGTGGCTCCAAATGTGGGGCGGCGTCACCGCCAGTTGAGTGTCAGCTGGACGCGTCTGATTCTGTCACACCAGCAAAAACAGCTGAGGAAACGAGGGAAGAGACAAATATAAGGAGGTACTTCGGTGTGTGGTAGCTGAACCAACAAAGAAGAGAAGAGCTGAACATGCCGGCGTGCAGACGGACGGACGGACAGACAGGCAGAGGGTGGAATGAAGGAGTGAAGGAGAGTTGAAGGAAAGAGGAGAATCACAGGACAGCCAGACGCCGCAGAGCTGACTTTAAACTGCCTTTATGTGCTGTTTTATAGGCATCTTTGTTGCTCGCTCTGTTTTACACACACACACACACACGCACACGCACACACACACACACACAGGACCAATGTGTCAAACCAGCTGAATGCAGATTAATTTATTTCAATTTCAAGGAAATATGCCCACACAGTTGTACTGTACAGCATGTTCAGGCATCTGCACATCTACACACATCTATACACACACAAACCACAAGCAAGCGCACACACACACACACACACACACACACACAATCCAAACTAACTCCACTCAATCAATTCCATACAATTACATCTTTTCGTCTCAATGAAATTAACTTGATATGTAAACACACACACACACACATGCACACACACACGCATACACACACACAAACACACACACAAACACACACACAAACAGAGTGTCCCCTTCAGGGACCAATTCTGTGCTGCTTCTGACTTTGTTTACTGCTTGTTGGGGTCATCAAAGGACACAGTGGGGGTGCACAAATATCCCCCGAGTAACACACTGCTTGTGTGCGTATGTGTATGTGTGTGTGTGTGTGTATGTGTGTGTGTGTGTGTGTGTGTGTGTGTGTGTGTGTGTGTGTGTGTGTGTGTGTGCCTTTTTTTATTGGGGTTTTTGTATTCATTTTAGGTTTAAGCCAAATTGGAACTGAGGGTCACTGAACCTCTGGCTTTTGGTGCCACTGTAAGATTTCACACACACACACACACACACACACACACACACACACACATACACACACACACACAGACCGCTGCCTTTGATAGCAGCTAATTGCTATCCCACATCTGCAGTTACTGTACATCATCTTCCGACAGCCGAAGCACAAAGAGGAAGCTGCTCTTAAAACAGAAGCTGCCGTTTTTCCAGCTCTGCGTCTCCGAGGTTCAAAAAGCCCCTGAGCCAAACTGGGCTCGTCAAATATTAATGGCTACATTAAATATAAGGCTTATTAATCTCTGGTGGAGGAACCAAAGGAGAACACTGCATTATCTCCCCAAGAATCTTGTCTATGTAACATTTACATGCAGCGCAAACATTGAAGCGTTCATGGCACACAAACCCTCCTAATATCAACACAATGAGGAGAGGTTTTATCCACTTCGGAGCTCATATGCCTTGAAATCCCGCCGTTGCTGCCCCACTTCTTTTTGTCCTGTAAAAAATGATCAGACTGAAGCCTGTTACACAATGCCAGCGGCTTCAGTGCAGCTCCGACACACCACACATCTCCCTCCCTTGTCTTCGTCAGCCTCGCAGCACAGGAGCACAATGCTCATTTGCAATCGCCCTTTCATGAGGCACCATGCGCTGCCCTGGACTGGTGTGTGTGTGTGTGTGTGTGTGTGTGTGTGTGGGTGTGGGTGAGCGTGTGTGGGGGGGGGTGGTGGAGGATTGTAACCTCCATCCGTCCATTTCCATGTTGCGCTCCATCCTTCGCTCTCATGCTCAGCTCACTTTTACTCTCCTTCCCTCCTCACCTCAGTGAGGAAGAATATTATCCATTACTGTGTGTGTGTGTGTATGTGTGTGTGTGTGTGTGTGTGTGTGTGTGTGTGTGTGTGTGTGTGTGTGTGTGTGTGTGTGTGTGTGGACCTGAAGCAAATTGGCTGTAGGGTTCCATCAGCGGTCAATCTTTCGAGCTGGTCTAGCAGGGTCTGACACTGCCACCTCACATTTACTCCAAATGCTCTTTATCAGTGTGCACCTCCCCTCCTCTCCTCTCCTCCTCTCCTCCCCTCCTCTCCTCCTCTCCTCCTCTCCTCCCCTCCTCTCCTCCTCTCTCCTCCTAACCACTATTTACCTTCTTCTTTTGCTCATTTCCTTTCGATTCATTCTCTTCCCTTTCATCTACCCCCCTCCCCTTCCTGTCTATTTGCTTCCAATGATACTTACAGTCACGCACAGAAGCAAGTTGTCGGCCTCAGAGAAGATGTTGGACACTCCCAGGATCTGCAAACACACTCGTAGGCAGGCTGCACTCGTCTCTACCTCGAAGGACAAAGAGGGGAAGGAGAGAGGGAGGATATAAAAGACACCAATAGAGAAGGAGGTCAGAAGGGCTTTCCAGTGAGAGGATGAGTAAATGGATGACATGAAAGAAAGGGAGGTGTGTTGAAGGAGTGGGCCAAAGGTTGTAAAAGAGAGAAAGAGACAGAATTGGAATAAATGTGTTTGAGAGGCGGAGCTGGGGGGGCAGGTGGTCTCCCACAATGACCCCCCCCTCCCAGACTTGCTCCTCACGCCCGCCCCTGAGAGCCTCTGCTCCACTCTCAGACCCTCCCTGCTGCCGATGGACCCCTCAGAGGGTCAGACTAGCACGACGCTGAAGGCTGGAGGGCTGCGTCCTGAGATCGGACCGATCATCTCAATGACCCTGATGTCATGGCGTTCTCAAACCCATGGGCAGGTTAGAGGTTAGAGCTGTGAGGTGGCGTTTGGTGATGCAGGGCGATGATCACAGCGGCGGTGAGTTCCAGTGTGAGAACCTGGTTGGCGAGGACTTGGATGCCACGCATGTTTGTTTACATGCGGCCTTCAGGGGAAACAGGACCCGTGTGAAGCAGTGCAGGAACTCGCTGAGCAGCCATGAGTCACATGACCTTCACAGTCGCCATGTCTGAGTGTATCTGATGTATGGAATGTTTCAGCCACCTGTGTGAGCGATGTGACGGCGAGCCACAACGCAGGAATGAAGCTGTTGAGCAACTTTCTGCCAGGAACTGCTCGTGTTGCTATTTCGATCGTTAAAACCACACTGGCGCGGAAGCAACATCTATATTTTACTGTTTATTCTCTTTTGTCTGAACTGTAAACTCAGCAGAGTCGAATCAAAGTTTCAGGGCAGCGAAGAGGAACTGAAGTCTTGGTTGAGAAAGAGTTTGGGTTCTTTAAACTGCCTCTTGAATTATTTTTTACTCTCCGGTGCAGCGGGAGACAGCATTTCTTATTTATTTCAACATAAACACAAAATCTGCATAATCACACCAACAGGGACACGGAACCTTGGTTCTAAGCCCTGACAGAACGCTCTCAAGACCCCAGTCGGCTTCATGTCCTCACACATGGACCAGATGAGTGTCCTGGCGGTGGGTCTGAGTGTGGCTACTGATGCGTGGCTGACATCACACCATGCAGTTGCACATTAGCATGATGTGTCCTCAGGTTGCTGGTGGTGGAATGGCAGGCTAACGCTAGCAAGCATAGCGGCACACAAGAGTTTCTGGATTTGGTTTTCCCAGGTGGATCTTTGAAGATCATCGTTGTTGTTCTCCACGCTCCAGCGTTGATCAGCCTCTGACCTCTTGTCCGTGTACGTTAGTGCCGCTACCAAAGCTCACGAGAGCTCACAAGTCAGGCAATCATCATATGTTCATTGTCTCGGTGTTTTTCTTACAATTTGATTAGAGGAGCAGTTGATGGCCCCAAAGCCTCAGCAGCTGCGATGAGACTTGAGTCTGAATCAGAAGAAGCGAGGGACACTTCCTGTATGCGTAGCCGGGTGGCAGGATGCAGTTATGCAGCTGAGACAGCGGCTGTGTGGAGGAATACAGATGCTGTGCGGTTGAGGATTATAGTCCCCCAAGTAAATGGCTGTCTGAGGGGAGTGTGGGAGCAACCAAGAGGAGCAGGTGAGGTGGAGGGACACAGACGCCTGTTAGAGGCTTCAGGACGTGTGCGTGTGCTGGTTCTGGTACCACGGCCGCTCCTTCCTCTGCTTCCTGCTGCTGCATCTCTCCAGACAGACCAGCTGACATCATCCACAGCGGGGGAGACACTGACCGCACATCAGTGTCTTGACAACCCCACATTTAAACAACGGAATTGCCCCCCCCCCCCCCCCCCCCGCAGGGCTGAGCGAGGGAACAGGTGGAGCTCAGGCAAAACTCAAACACTCACCTGAGGACGGAAGACCCGTTTGGGCCAGAGGGCGTCACAGTCCGACGGGCAACGACGTCCAGGCACATTTGAGGTGTCTGTCCTTCTGCTCCCTGTTCTAGTCCACTCAGGGTCAGTCCCCGCCTCCCTGGACCTCGCCACACCCTGCTGAATGCTTGACCTTCAACTGCAGGGGGGTCGACCAGGGGTTAGTCGAAGGGGACAAAACCAACCTCTCAAGAGGTGGAGGGAACCACGGAGGATCCTTCATCTTTCTTTCCATCAGCTGTTAGAATATGAAGCTGGGTTTCCCTGGCAACAACTGTTCCAAGGCCCCGCCTCTCTCCCGCCTGCCCACCCTCCTGATGAGCTGTGATGATGCAAGGGCAGCAGTGGCGGTGTTAACACTTGCACCAGTGCGCCTGGTGTGGCAGTGCTGGGAGTGTGAGAGGTGCATGAACTGAAGGCGCTCACTTCACCATGGAGACATGAAGACAGTGGGAAGGACGCAGCGTCCAGGCTGCTGGAGGCCTGAACCCGCCCACTCCATCAGACCACCACGGGTCACTTTAACCTGCTCAAAGCACCTTTATTCATAGGAACTTGCGCCTCGGTGAAACATCTGTAGCATAAATCAGGTTTGTAGAGAGAAATGAAGTATTTTTGGTAGTATTTTTAGTGTAAGAGTACATTTATAATGGTTAGTTCATGCTTAGTTACATATAAGAGCACAAAATAAGGAGGACTTAACATTCATCAAAGCTCTGTGTGACCCTGTGTGTCCCGTCAGCCCCCCGTCCCGCTGTGCTGGGACCTGTGCAGCAACACCAGCACCATCAGTAGTAACAGGTTAACTGTTCTTAATGTCCCCTTGCTGTTCAGTGTTAAAACTCCTGGTGTCAGTTTCCTGCCTCCTTGGTGTCTCTTGCCGACCAGCAGCTGAGAAGTTTGAGGTGAAAACACACGCCAGCGGCGGCGTGAAATGAAGTACATTCACTTCAGCACTAGCTTTCATTTCCTGCTGTTTTCAGACTGAAACATCGCTGAAACTTTGCTTCCCGTCACCTGATTGGTTCTTCGTGTCCCTTTATTTACCTTTTAAAAAGATTCTTTGGAGCAAGCAAACAAGTTTTACTCCTTAGACTGAGACGCACATTTAACTTTACATTCAAATGTTCTTCTACGATTCTCATCATGTGATCTTAATCCAAACCACCTCTGTTAATCAATGGTTAATAATCTTTATCAGATCAGTTACTTTCTGAAATTTGAAGTCAAATGACCTGATAGGGAGTCTGTCAGTTGGTTGTCTTGCAACCACCTGGTTGATTCGTCTTATCACGCATGTGTAGACGTGTGTGCGCGCGTTTGTAGATGCGTGTGTACGTGTGTGTAGACGCGTGTGTACGTGTGTGTGTGTAGACGCGTGTGTGCGCGCGTGTCCATGTGTGTGTGCGTGTGTAGACGCATGTGTACGTGTGTGTACGCGTGTGTATGTGTGTAGACGCGTGTGTACGTGTAGACCCATGTGTACGTGTGTGTAGACCCATGTGTACGTGTGTAGCCGCGTGTGTACGCATGTGTACGTGTGTAGCCGCGTGTATACGCATGTGTACGTGTGTAGCCGCGTGTGTACATGTGTGTATGCGTGTGTAGACGCATGTGTACATGCGTGTGTACGCGTGTGTAGATGTGTGTGTACGTGTGTGTTTGTCGCTCTCAGCTCTGTACGATCATCAAAACATGCAACAATCAGAGAGCAGTGCGAAACATGAAGAGCAGAAAATCTAACTCGACGTGTCTTCTTTCTATTCTTCTGTGACTCCTGAGGGCGATGCCTCCGACTCTCTGTAGTGGTTTGATTTGGTTACGTATCAAATCGAGCTTGTTTTCGTCGAACACCTCTCAAGTTTGACCAGCTCACACAAACTAACTCACTGACTAACTGACTATCACTCAAACTCGCTTCAAACTCTTCCTGGAGCAGCAAACACCGCTGTCGTCCGTCTACTGATTCCTGACGTCCATCTTGGAATTAAACAGCACATTTTCTGACCTCTGCACTTCAACTTGGTTCTAAATGGATCTTGCTTTCTTTGTGTGTGTGTGTGTGTGTGTGTGTGTGTGTGCGTGCGTGTGTGTGAGTCAGGTGGTGGGTGCTGATGCTGTAACCACAGTGAGGAGCTGTCAAGCCCTGGTTGATGCAGTGAAGTGTTCCGGAGTGATAAACACAAACAAGGTAGGAGTGAAAGAACACACACACACACACGCACACACAGAAAGAAAGAAAGCACAGCTGAAGAGAAAGGCAGGAAGTAGGAAAGTCCCTTATGGTCAAGTTGGAAAGACCAGAGTCAGATGGGCAGAGTAGGCGAAGGGTGGTGCCGGAGAGGTCAGAGGTCATCGCAGTTGGAAGCAGGGAGAGATGCAGGGCTGAGCGTCTCCTCTGTAGCACAGCCTCACTGGCGAAGGTGCCATGAAGCTCCGAGAACCACAACTGAGGGGACCGAGACCTTTGCAACTCCACTTCCGCACTCAGTTTGCGTGTCAGTTGGGCAGGCGAGTCCTGGATTACAGAGACTGGTTGAGTCCCTCTGCTCCACTTTCACAGTGTGTGTGTGTGTGTGTGTGTGTGTGTGTGTGTGTGAGAGAAACCGCAACCACTCGCAGCCAGCCAGACTTCCTGATTCTGGATCTGTCACGTCTTTGCTGTCCATCCACCCAGTAGATCAGGGCTGTCTCACACAGGGGAACCAGCAGAAGCTGGTCACTGGTTCCAGTCCTCCACCAGCAAGCCTGGGGGGGTGCGCTGAAATAGAGAAGTGAGTCGGGGGCGGCACTTTTGAGGAACCTCATTCTGACATCAGACACGAGAAGGGAGGAAAAAAAGAGAAAGGGCGTCTGAACAGAAAAAGACAGGGTGAGAACATGAGGAGAGACAGAAATATGAACATGATGATGATCTTGATTTTCATAGCAACCAGCTGCCTTCACACACACACACACACACACACACACACACACCCATCCCCCTTTAGAGCAACAGTTTGAAACGATCTGGCTCACCAAGCAGAGTGAAGTGGTGATCTGAAAAGGAGAAGTGGGAAGTGGACGCGCGCGCGCGCGCGCACACACACACACACAGCAAGAGCAGAAGTTAAGAGACATGAGTCAGACTCCGAGTGAAAGATTGACTGAGTTTCACGAAGCGGCGAGGAGGACGACAAGAGGGAGAAGAGACACCGAGGACCCGGGTAGAGGACCCGGGTAGCGGAGGCGGGACGCAGCTGCAGATACCGGGTAAGAGGCAGGCGGTGTCAGGTGGTAAAACGAGTCTTGACCGCTGCTCCAGTCCAGGAGCAAAGATTGATATATCAGACTGTGCGCGAGCGAGCGAGCGAGCCAGGCAGCAGGTATCACCAGGCCAACCGTTACCTGGCAACCGCCCGCGCGCTCAGGCTGGACCGCCTGCTGCTCCAGACTGTGTGTGTGCGCGCGTGAGTGTGTGTGTGTGTCTGTGCGCACGCGTGGGGCTACCTATCACCCCCTCCTCCCCCTCCCCCTCCTCCTTCTCTCTCTGCTTCGTTTGAGCGCCGCAGCGTGACTTCGCCTTCCCGATCACCTTGTCAGGTCGGAGATATGAATCTAGTATTCATGTATTCATAGTGTCGTTTCAGCAGGTATCATGGAGCAGGTGGTGCGATGTACACATGCCAGGTCACCGTCGTGACTCAGCACACGGCTCCGCCTCGGTCCTGCTTGCTTGTTCCGGTCAGGATGTGAAACCGCCGCCTCGGCGAGCGGACCGAGAAACTCCGCTCCTTCTTCCTCCGTCCGCTGCATGCAACAACCCTCCTGGCCTGTAGGAGACGCCAGTGCAAGGCTCCGCCCCCCTGAAGGGCCTGCAGAAGCTGAGGGGGGGGGACTCTGAAGCCGGCTGGTTGACGTAGGAGGGCGCAGCTGGTTGTCAGACTGCACACCTGAGAGTCATTTTTAAACATTTTTTTCTTTTTTAACTGAATGTCCTGTATCACCTCCATGTCAGAGCCAGGGTGTTGGGGGAAATAACGAATTAATAACTTATATTTGCTGATTCACTGCTGCCCCCGGAGGAGAGGCTGATATCAGCATGTCAGGATGCTAAGCAAGCAGTGAGACACAGCTAGCATGGCTTTGTCACTTGGTGGCCATTCAAGTTCACTAGTAACACGTGTCACGTCCAGTAAAGTGAGGAAGGAGGAATGGTGGTCACATGAAGTTCCATCTACTTACAGGACAGGTCTGCTTTTTACCTCTCTATGCCATAATTTTGGTGTGAATGGAATTCTGAGATGTGAGAATATGGATTTTGGTCCCTCTGAAGAGAGCAGGGCTAGCGGTTTCCTCTGGTTTACAGGTTGCTAGGCTAAGCTAACCCACTAGCTTTAGCATGCATGGGGGGTGCTGATGTGTATCGGCTCTCATCAGCCATGATGTGAACACCCAGGAAGAAGCACACACATCCTTAGACCCAGTTCCTGCCCAAAAGCGCTACCAACACACCTGTCACCTGTGTAGCATGCACATGATTTTTACACAGTCGACTGGCTAAAGGCAGCATGGCCATGCTAACATGCAGCTAGCAACCATGCAGGTATGCTGAGCGAGCTGCAGGGGGGCGGGTGACACAAGGCGGGGATCCGAGGTAGAAGGTCAAAATCCTCCAGTTGTGGTCAAAAATGAGTCGTTGCGATCCTGTTTTTGTGGGGTAAAAGGATCCTTGTGGTACTAGTGGGTTTTGAGGTGCTGGAAAGTGGATTTTAACACATTCTGACAGAGCCAATCTACCCGTTTCTCCCTGTTTCCAGACTTTGTGCTAAGCTAGCTGAGCTACAGAGCCTAGCTGAGCTACAGAGCCTAGCTGAGCTACGGAGCCTAACTGAGCTACGGAGCCTAGCTGAGCTACGGAGCTTAGCTTCACGTTTAGCATGCATACCGCTGATCCCTTCCCACAATGAACTGCTAGACAGCAAATGACGGAGATAAAACTGCGACGTTGAACTGCGACGTTGAGCTGTGATGCTGAGCTGCAAAGCGCCGGCCACTTCAGGATCTTGTGAAGGAGTGAACGCTGATGCTGGGATCTGATGAAGCTCGCTGGCGTCTGGCCGCTGGCTAGGAGGTATAAAGTGGTTGTAATAAAGTATGTATGGGCTGATGAGCCCGAGGAGCATTAGGACAGACACAGCCATACGTAGCAGGCCTTTTATTAGGTTACTCTCGTAACGTAAATGGATAAAAACATTGCTCAGCTCTTGCAGCTCCTAATGAGCGAGCTAAACGATTCGCTACTGGATCCTCTAATCAAATACGGAACAACGTGTATCAGACAATCCGGGCCGAGGGTCATTTTTGAGTGCGGCGTCTGACAGAATGCTGAGGCAGTGAGAGAGAGGAGGACAGGAGTAAGAGGTCATTAGGGAAGCGCAGATGGGTAAGAAAATGAAACACTTACTGCCTGCTGTGTCTCCTTGTGCACGTTCCATTTCCCTCTGGGTTGCCAGGTTCTGCCAGGTACTGTATGCACTGTGTTGTTTCCTCCCGTCCAGGTCGCCGGCCATGGGGAACCTCATTAAGGTCCTTGGCAAGGATTTAGAGAACTGTCCTCATTTTTTCCTGGACTTTGAAAGTAAGTGAGCACCAGGGTGTGTGTGTGCACACGTGTGTATGTGTGCTTGGAAGATGTGAGCACACTTGTGTGTGTGTGTGTGTGTGTGTGTGCGCGTGGAGCGGAGGAGTTCAGTGGGGGTTACTGGGCGGGGTCACTGGCGGTATATTTGGCTGTGAGCTGCTGAGTTGGTGGTGGTGCGATGGTGTGTTGTGGGTGTGGTTCCTCATCATCAGACTCTCTAGTCCCACTCAGCGCTCCCTCCGCCCGCCGCACTCGGAACCGTGAGCACAAGTTCCTTCTGTGTCCTCAAAACTTTCCTCCAAGGCGTGGAAACTTGCAGCAGACTGAACATTTACTCTGCTTCATGCAGGCCTTTTAAAAAAAAGATCTGCATGATTGTGTTTTGACCACGTTATCCAAAGATATCGAGATTTAGACCGTCTGTGCCGTCGAACGCGCCTCCTTCCTGGAGTACCACACGGCTGATTACCACTTTTTGTTAAATCTTTATTGAGACTCACTCCACGATTTACAGAAATCAGAGGCTCCTTGCAAATGTCCTCATCTCAGAAGCAGTAGTTAACTGGCGTGCTCACGTCGCGCCGATGGCGGCTCAGTTACAAACATCAGGTTTCAATCTGGACTTCATGGCTTCAGCTGATTTATTGATTATTGTTATTTTTCCCTGCAGCCTTTTTTCTCCTGTTTGGCCCGTTGGACCAAAACATGCTGTTTTTCAGAGCTTCACAAGCAACATGGAGCGTAGTTACGATGATATGTTCTCAGCACGCACACACACACACCACACGGCACATACATGTGTATAATATCTACAAACACATATCTTTATAAACGCCCCCGTCCACAGTGTTGTGGGCCCGTTGACGCTGGATGACATCACGGCTGAAACTCTTGTGTCTTGTGGCGATCAGGAGAAAAAGACTCAATCTGGTGGAACACAGCAAAACTTTTGTAGCGTTTCAGCCGGTGGAGCCTGGTCATTTAAGGGTTCCAACGGCACACTCAAAAGTACTGTGAGTACACGCCCACTCTGACTGGACAGGGCACTTGCAAGTACTTTTACTACCATGCTACTGTTTTCATTTCAAATTATTCTTCCGTCTCCCAAAGAATCAAAAAGAAGAGTAATAAAGCCAGGAAATGTGCAACACAAGTCAAGTATTTGATTGTTACTGTGTGAGGACTGCTGTCGTGCAAATCAAAGCTCGTTCACGTCGAGTCTGGGCCGTCAGCTCCACCAATCAGAGCTGCAGGAACGACGCGTGAGTGGGATTAAAGAAGCTGTCTGTCCGCGTCGCCATGCTTCACCCTGGACATGCATCCACCGCGCCCTCCACCAGCGCTCACCCATCCAGTCCCACACCCGACGCCCTCACACACACCACACACACACGCACTCCCACACGCGCTCATGTCAGGCACACGTGCACAAACGTGCACACCACCCCGACACCCTCCCCCTCATCACCCACAGATCTCTCCCCTCTCTCTGTTCCAGGGGGCTCATGGGAAACCTCCTGAAAGTGCTGGCTTGCGCCGAACTTGAGCATGGCCCAATAGTTTTCCTTGACTTTGAACGTGAGACCATCCGCTTCTTATTTTTTTGATTTCTCTCTTCCTCTCTGTTGCCTTTGCTTTTATTTTCCTCATTCATCAATCTTAGCGGACCATTGTGTCATCCTCCCGTCCCGTAGCGCTCCTCCTCCTCCTCCTCCTCCCCGTCACCCTCCTCTTTATCTTTTGAGTTCTCCTCCAGGGACTGGCATTTGAGAGTCTTTGGCTTCCTTCTGAAGATTCTTATCCACAGGCATCACATCATATTCACGCAGACAGATGCACAATGGCGTGATGAAGCGGTAGAAGAGTGACAACAATAACGCTTTGATCTTGCCTCCAAAAACAGAGGAGAGCAGCGAATGCCGGTCCTGAGTGGGTTACTGTTGCTGGGGGATGACGACGGCTCACCAGGGGTCTATCGGCACCCCCCCCCCCCATCTCCTCATCCCCCAGTGTGTGTCTGTGTGTGTCTGTGAGTGTGTGGGTTTGGGTGTTACACTCAACCATGTGTGGGAGTGAGATCGATAACGAGAAAGAGAGATTGATCAGTAAATAAAAAACCCCTCCTTTCCTGACATTTTAAACTTTGTGAAAATGTCCATCTTAACAAGTCTTTGCTCAAAGTGTTAAAATCTTTGTAACTGGTGAAACACTTTTGCAGAAATATTTTGTCAAAGCGCCAAAGTCTGCAGCCGCCGCTTTGCTCCGCAGACGTTTGATCGTAATTCATCCTGTAGTTGTTGAGACGTCCCAATTAAAGATGCATGACGGTCTGTGCCAAGCACCAATCTAGCTGCTGGTTGTTGGCTAAGATGAAGGACTTTTAGTGAATCGGTTCATTTCCTTGAAAGACGGAATTCTTGCTGAAGATTTTAGCGCTGGAGTGAAAAATGGAACTGTTAAGATGGGGATTTTCTGCTTTTCCACAACTGCTTTCCCTCTGCAAGCGCTGTCTTCCTCCTCCTGTGCTGACTGTTCCAGTGGGAGAGCTCACCGCTGTCTAATAGCTCGAGTTTCCTTTTCACGTATCACACCTGTGACTTGCTTCACCTGGAGTGGAGCAGGTCAGACTCAGGCATGGCAGCCTAGACGTGCCCCCCCCCCCCCCCCGGGGGCCTCTGTGAGGGCTCCTCCCAACCCAGGGACACCACCTCTGTCACACAGCTCCACTTCTGCTCTACCACTGCTGATCAGTTCACGTCCAATGACAACGTGAGAGCGAGTCCTCATTAGTTTCCATCTCAGGCATGAAAATGCTTCGATTCACCTGCTGGGAAAGCGTTTGAGCGGTTTTACTCATCTGAAATGATCTGCTGATGCTGAGGGGAAGCAGCTCATCTTCCCTCAAACATCTGAATCGCTTTGGTAGAATGACGTGAACTCTCTTCGTAAACGTCAGAGGAGAGGACAAACACGTCCATCCGTGGAATGCAAAGCTCGTAGCTTGTTTGCATGTAGCTTAGCATAAAGACGGGATCATCAACTCATCAGCTTAGGAGCTGCCGCTAACGAGCAAGTGTGCAAGCAACAGCGCACAGTTAATAGACTCTTTGTGTTTAGTTTATATTCCTTGGCTGGTTGCAGTGACTTGAACAAGAAAACAACCTTTGAAAGGTGACTGGAGCCGGACAAACCGTCTCCTCACTCCTCCAGGACGCTCAGGTCCCTGGTGTCCGTTCAAGGAACTCACCTCTGCCTGCTGTTGAACGTCAGCTGAGGGAAACTCCCGCCACCAAACTCCTCAGTCAGAACCGTCACGTCCTCCTCAGGGCTCAGCAGCCAGCTGCAGCGGGCGCCACAGGTTCGGTTCGGTTTACTAAATTACAGCAGCTAATATTGGATCTTGCATGGATGTATGCTGAAACGTTGAATTTCCGCAGCTACGCTAGTCATGAAGTAGCTGGTAAGTACTGATGGAGGGAGGGAGGCTCAGTTGGCTTGAGCTGTCAGGGCTGGTGGGGGGGGGGGGGGGGGGGGGCTCAGCACCTTACAGGCCGGCGTTCTTCCCGGTTTAGCCGGCCATCAAACTCTGATGGACGGGACTCTCGGAATACATACTGACCCCCAACGTCAGCCTCTAGCGTCCAGCTCTGGGATGATGTCAGCGTGCTGGGTCAGTCACGTCAACGCAGGCTAGTGGGAGAACTGAGGAGCGACGATGTACGGTTCTGTTTGTGCTACGCGGTTCTGAGCTACCCAAGGGAACTCCTACCAGTCTCTACGCTAAACGGAGCTCTTCGGTTTCTCATCATCACTTTCAGATTCAAACATGAGTGGGGGGCCCTGGTCGTTAAGGACTAGCAGAATGCTCCTGCAGCCAAGAATGACTGGACTTCCCAAGAGCAAAACGGTTCCCATAATGAAAATAAAGCTCTCATAAAGGAAAGTGTTGTTGTTTACCAGGAGAAGGTCGTGGCACATTAGTGAGCCATCATTAAAATAGCAGAGCTCGCTGCTCTTACAGCAGGAGCCGCTGTGCCTGCACGACAGTGGATATTAGCGTCTCTCCGCGGGGAGGCAATGCCTCAGGGTGCAGGAATAATCAGCATAGCTCCCGCATGTGGGGAGCTGCCTGGGTGCGCTCCCACCCCCACGAAATACCTGAGTCACAGATACAGCTGACAGAAAGCCAAACAGCGCGATGACTCAAGAGATGGCGTCTCTCAAACATTCGTTCTCTCCTGCACGCGTGCAGCGCTCCACACGGGCAAACAAAGCAGAGCAGGAGCCCTGCAGGAGAGAGTGCTGAGCGCTGCTCAGCGTGTGTGTGGGCGAAGACAAGACCGCCCCCATCTTTATTTTAGCATCTTCACGGTTAAACCTCGAAGCCACTCGTAGGAGTCCAGAGTGAGAGCAAACCAATGGAATAATTATACACACATCCAAACTTTCATCAGTGTCTGCTGAACGAATGTTTCCGAGGACTCCGGGACTCTAATTGTCCCACTGACCAAATCCAAATCTTAAAGTATCAGTTGTCGGACTCCCAGGTGGGCTGTGTGACCGAGTGCTGGTATGTCACCCTGTACTGGTCAGACGCTAACGAACACAAATTAATGGCAGTGATTTGCCTGTCGGGACGCTTCTACTGCTGCCATGCAGGGAGAAAGAAGCCATCCCAGCTTTCATCTGACTCATGAGGGCTTTAGGGAAATCTTCCTTTCAGCTCTTCCGCTCGCAAACCTCCCTCTCACCACAGATCTTCTCCTTTTTTTCTCCTCTCGTCTTCATCCATTTGCTGACTCCATCCACCTCACCACCCTCCCTTCCATCTTCCCTTCCCCTCAACATTTCCACCCCTTCCCGCACCTTACATCACACTTTCACATCCCGCTTTCTCTTCCTCCCTCACTTCCCCTCCTCCCAGATGCCCAGCCCACGGAGGCAGAGACAGCCGTGTGGAACCAGGTCAGCGCTGTGCTGGAGGAGGCTCACGGGATCCTGGCAGAGCTGCAGTCCTATAATGGCGCAGGCCAGGAGATACGAGAAGTGAGCATGAACCAAACTGTCAATGAGTGCTGAACATCAATAAATAGATGCGACACGCATGTGTGAGTCACGTGACCCGCCGGAGTGACAGCGTAGTGCACTGAATACAGGCAGACACAAACGTGTGAAGAGATTTTCTCAAACAAACATAGACTTGACGGACTTGATGACCAGCAGCAGATTCAGCTTTAACGTGAGGACACATTTCTGCCTCCGCAGTACCAACAACTGCTGCTGGCTCAGCTGTCGGCGCTGCTCCCTCAGCTTCCTCGCCGTCCGAGGACATGTATGTCTGCATCTTTGCATCCGTCAGGCGATGGAGTTAATAATCAATCAACTTTGGTGTTACAATCTGTTCATTCATTCAAGGTTTGCGTCTACAAATACACCGATTAACTCACTCCATTTGTTATAGTTCACTCTGACAGGCACCAGAGAGTTGTCCCATGAGAAACAGGGAAATGCTAACTTCCCTAGCATGAGCGGAAGGTGACGAGTCTTTTGCCTGTCAAGAACTCAAAAATAACTTTCCTGAGATCAGACAGAATCGCCTTTTTTGTGCTGCCAGAATGCAGAAACAGCCAATGAGCTTCCAGCTGGATGTACGTGGCTGGCGTGATGCAGGAGGGAAAGAAACCTCTCATAAACTTAAGATGTGTGAGAACTTGAAAGTCAAAATACTTTTGTCCCGTCAAGTATTGCGTTGGTCCTTCTCGGTGGAGGGCCAGCGTGCGTGGCAGCTCAGCAGCAGCTCGTTCAGGCTCTCGGCAACGGCCTCGGTTGACTTATTCACATTAAGACCTGAATCATCTCAAACAAACAAGAATGAACACCAAACTTTGGGTTTATCCCACAACCTGGCAACCCGGCATGTCACGTTGAAGAGTAATATTGCATTAGTAAACACTTAACAAACTCTAAAAAGGCTTTTGCTGTCAAACCACTTTCATGTCATCGTTTGTGTCGTGTGGTCGAGTTTAGTCAGAAGACTCCAACTGTTTTTGCTGACTGAATCAAAGTCTGTCCCTCTTTCCTCATGGCTGAATTAGATGGGAGTGACTTCAAAGTGAACTCCTCTGCTGAAGTGAAATCTTGCTTCAAGGAGGAGTAGATCGAGGAGGTGAGGGGTAGTCGTGTGGGTTTTTTTGGAAAGTAACATCTGTGCATGTGTCTGCAGGCCATTCAGAACCCCGGTGACCTTGCTCTGCAGGAGAAAGCCTGGAACGCAGTCTGCCCCCTGGTGGCCAAGCTGAAGCGGTTCTATGAGTTCTCCCTCCGGCTGGGTGAGCTTGGCTGTTGTGTTAATCAGCCAGAATCTGATCTTAAATTGAGTGTGTGTGTGTGTGTGTGTGTGTGTGTGTGTGTATGTATTTGCTGTCTGACTGTTGGAAAGCGAGAACGAAACAAGCACGAGATGCATCAAGGCAGGAGAAGAGAGACAGATGGCGAGAACACTCAGAACCACCATGTTCTTAAGCAGCATATATGGTGTATAGGGCAGCACACACACCCACACACACACACACGAACACAGTGTCCTATGATGTCCTCTCCACCATCTCTGCAGCATCCTGACCTAGCAGCCAGGCAGCCGTTGCTACAGAAACAGTACATGGTCCTCTAGCTGTGAGAGAGAGAGAGAGAGAGAGAGGGAGAGAGAATGATGAGATGAAGAGAGTTTAGCTGCCGCCTCTGCTCTGCCTACCAGTCATACTTCAATCTGGTGGACACTGTGTTCTCAGTTTACCATGGTAAGAGAGCTAACTAATAATTAATGCTAATGTATCGGTGCTCATGCGCCCGTGAGGTACAACAGATACCTTGCAGCCGTGTCCTGACCTTCTGTAATGAGGATCAAATCACAGTGCAGGCTGAGAGCTCCTCCAAGTGCTTGTTGCTCTTAATGACTGATTCGTTTGATCAGAGGGGACAATCAGAGGTCGCCGTAAACAAGTGCAGGCTGGCACTGACCTCAGGAGGCGGGGAGGAGGCTGTGCTGCTGACAGCAGGGGGGCGTGGGCCTCTGCTCGGGCCCTTTAGATGAAACACCTTCGTGCTGTATTTATAGAAGGCCCCTATGCATTTTTAATGCAGAGGAAGGGATGGGGCCTCTGGAGACTCTGCTTCTGAGGCTGTACTCCAGCCTCTGAGGTCCGGCCGCCTCTCGTGTCTGATTTGTTAATGGCAGCAAGCCAGAATAGCATGTGTGACTCGGGGGACACGTATGGTCACTGATATATTAGATGCTCAGGCTATGCACCCCGCCGCATTGAGAGCCACTTTAATTTCATTTAGGTTGTCTCGTACAAGGAGATTTATTGCTTGTTCCTGCAGTCGTAGAGAGACACAAAGGAGAGCTGTTGAACTTGAAAACACAGGAAAGGTCAAAACTTGACTCCTGGCCGCAGGCCGGCCTGCAGGGTGCCTGGACCAGGCCCCGCCTCTGCCTGTATCAACCTGAACGTGGAATATTCCTGATGTAGCTTGTGTGGGACACAGCTCACAGATGTGGGATGGTTTGATGTTCGAAGAATAGTTTGGTGAGGATGAATAGTTTTTTTCTGTTGGACAGTAGTCCAGCGGGATTAATAAAGAATTCAAAGAATTAGCCTGCTAGCTGTAGCCTGCTAGCTGTAGCCTTGCTAGTTTGCTACCATTTTCAGCGTCCCTTTACCAAGTGAAACAGCTACAACCTGTCAACCAGCGAAAGCTTGATGAAGACTTTGGTTGTTCTATAAATCCGGCCTGACAGTTACAAATATATGGACAGCAAATATGTGGTTTCCTGGATGGAATGTTTGCAACCTGAGTTTGGCTAAAATTAGTCTCCATGGCACGGTGCCACTTAGCACCTTTGAGTTGTGGACGAATCAACGTTGCAGCATGATGGGGGCACAGGTGTGTTGTTCCGTAACCTTTACCAACTCGTTCAGTCGTGATGGGGCCGCCTGAGAGGTTGACCTCAGTCGGAGGAGCGCGCCGAGGCCCTGGGCTCTGCTGACCTGCCTGAGGCCAAGCCTGTCTGTGTCTCGCTCACACAGAGGAGCTGACAGCGCTGAAGGGAATTCATTTAATGTTTGTTAAAATCCTGCTGCTGTCTTATTTGGGGTTTTTTCGAGCATGAAAGCGACTTGCCAGATTAGAGCGAATTACAGCATTGTGAACACAGGCAGATTAGAGCCTCGCCTGTGCAGACTGAGTTCTCATACCCGTGTGTGTTTGCAGAGAATGCCCTGCGCAGCCTGCTGGAGGCGCTGACGAGCCCGCCGTACGCTCCCATGCAGCACCTGGAGAGAGAGCAGGCGCTGGCCAAACAGTTTGCTGAGATTCTTCATTTCACGCTCAGCTTTGATGAATTAAAGGTGAGACGCATCCTAGGTGCTGACAAGTCCGTGCACGCCGCCCTGAAACCCACAACCTCTGCACCTTTTCTCCTCTCCCAGATGACAAATCCAGCCATTCAGAATGACTTCAGCTACTACAGGAGGACCATCAGCAGGAACAGGCTGAATAACCAGCAGGTCAGGCGCCCTCACGTGACCCCATCGCCAAACGATCCAGCCAAAGCTTCACTTTCTCTCGTTAAGAGTGTCGTTACCCCGACAACACCAAAGCACATGCAATCAATATTTCATTTGCTGTTTGCGTTGCACAAATTAGAGGCAGGAACGGCTCGATGGTCTCGTCTGACATCGCCGTTGCTCCGTGTGCGAATCCCAGAAATGATTTGTTTTAATGATTTATTGAGAGTTTTCCTGGCTGATGTTGGTACACAGTTGGAAGCTGAAAATGAGGTTAACAACGAGATGGCCAACCGGATGTCCCTGTTCTACGCTGAAGCAACGCCCATGTTGAAGACCCTGAGTAACGCCACCACCAAGTTTGTCTCAGAGGTACGTTTCTCCTTCCTCTCGAGCCGTGATCGTCACCAGGGCTGCCGCTCACACTTCCCCTCAGCAATCTTTCACCCCTCCACCATTGTGGGATGGAGAGTTTAATCTAGGAAATCCAAAGGAAGTTGGAAAAACGGTCAGAGACCAAAGTGACGTGTTGTCTTTGCTTCTTTTGTCCGTCCGACAGTGAAAAAGCCCAAAGAATCTGACGGCAGAAACAGACCCAGATGACTAAACAAGCTAGCTGGCTAACAACCAGGAGGAGGCAAAACCTCCTCAGTGACTTAGAAACTCATCGGCTGATTGAGCCGACGGTGCGTGAGGCGCTAATCTGCGCCCCGCACCTGTTTATGTTCCAGACCTCCTCTTGAATGCGTGAGAAGAGTTTGGAAGTGACAGACCGGCGTGTCAGCGGCGATGTTTGTGCTTTCACTCTCTTCCTCGTCGTTGGTGCTCTTCTAGGCTCCACCCTGGGGTTTCGGCGCTTCACCCCTCACGCCGTCACTTTGAGCTCACGGGCTGGAACGTCGATTGAAACTCTCCTGTCAAAACGGTATTTTAGAGTCGAGGTCGCAGTGGTTTTCCTACTTTACACTCAGTGCTTCCTGAAGGAGCCGATACTTGAGAAATACTTTTGAGAGTCATCCAGAATTCAGAGGCTGAGCTGGATAGGAGTGACACCCCCCCATCTACTGAGCTCTGCAGGTGGACTTGAGCTCCACCCTGTGTTGGAATACTGAATTACAGCTCAAAGGGGAAATGACTGGATGTGGCGTGCTTGTGTGTCCCATCAGAATAAGACCTTGCCCATCGAGGACACCACAGACTGCCTGAGCACCATGGCCTGTGTGTGCCGCGTCATGCTGGAGACTCCGTGAGTCCTGCTCTCCTCGTCTCTCCCCTTCTCTCCTCTTGTCTCCTCGTCTCTCCTCTTGTCTCCTCTTCTCTCCTCGTCTCTCCTCTTGTCTCCTCGTCTCTCCTTTTGTCTCCTCTTGTCTCCTGGTCTCTCCTTTTGTCTCCTCATGTCTCTCCTCGTCTCTCCTCTTCTCTCCTCATCCCTCCTCTTCTCTCCTCTTGTCTCCTTTTCTCTCCTCTTCTCTCCTCTTGTCTCCTTGTCTCTCCTTGTCTCTCCTCTTGTCTCCCCATCTGTCCTCTTGTCTCCTTGTCTCTCCTCTTCTCTCCTCTTGTCTCCTTGTCTCTCCTCATCTGTCCTCATCTCTCCTCGTCTCTCCTCTTGTCTCCTCGTCTCTCCTCTTGTCTCCCCGTCTCTCCTCTTGTCTCCTCGTCTCTCCTCTTGTCTCCTTGTCTCTCCTCTTCTGTCCTCTTGTCTCCTTGTCTCTCCTCTTCTCTCCTCTTGTCTCCCCCCGTCTCTCCTCGTCTCCTCGTCTCTCCTCTTGTCTCCTTGTCTCTCCTCTTCTGTCCTCTTGTCTCCTTGTCTCTCCTCTTGTCTCCTCTTGTCTCCTCTTCTCTCCTCTTGTCTCTGTGGGGGCCCGTTGATAGAGAACACGTCGGCCATGTTAGTCTCCGTTTGCCCCTCCCTTCATTCTGGCTCTTTGCTCTCTTTCTTCTCGCCGTCTCTCTAGGGAGTACCGCTGCCGGTTCACCAACACAGACACGATGCTCTTCTGCATGAGGGTGATGGTGGGCGTCATCATCCTCTACGACCACGTTCACCCTGTTGGGGCGTTCGCCAAGACCTCCAAAATCGATGTGGGTATCACAGTACACGCAGTACACGCAGTACACGCAGTACGTTCACACAGTCAGTTGGCTAGAAACTGAACCTGGAGGGTCATGTGACCCACTGTTTGTACCACGGAGCTTCATTTTGGTCAGAGCGGTTGTGTACAGGAGTTCGCTCTATTATTTAATTTGGTTTACCGTCAATAAAGATGGATTTTTTTAGTGAGATTTTTAATGCTCTGACTTCCAGATAAGCTGTCACATGGTGTCAGTAAAGTGAACTCATTGGGACCGGTCAAACCCAGCAGGTCCAGAAGCGCCCCCCCACCGGGTCAGACACCAAGCACCTGAGAGGATTCACCAAAGTGGGATTCTTTGGGGCTTTGATCCAAGCAGCTGATCTGGCTCATTTTGAAACTTATGACAGCATTTTTAAAACGTTTTCATGAATTTCTCAGAATGTCTGTGGTTGTTAAATATGAAGATAAAAACATGTCGCGCGACATCCCAATAGCGCTGTTGTCTTTATTTCAGGAGAAGTTACAAAGGCCTTTATGAAACAAACCAGGCCTGCAGACGCCGATGACGTGTCGTGATGGGTGTGTCCAGGTGTTGATGCTGATACAGTTGTATCCAGGTGTGGGGGCGGAGCTCATCTAGTTCCTCACAATAAGGCCTTTTTGACGTACTTGTCTGTTGTAAAGAGAGATTAAATTGAACCAGAAACACTGGACATTCGTCACAACAGCACAGGAAATAACGGCTGCTGCTCAATCTGGGCGTAGACGCAGATGAAACAGTTGCCCTGGCAACCAAACCCCATCTAACGTGGGGCTCAGGATGAGAAAAAGGAAGAAAACAGCAACTTTCCTCCACACACCTTTCCTTGAACCAATGTACATGACAGTGTGTGTATCACATCGAGCTAACCCTCACTCAGGGGCGTGTCGTGGCGTCAGTTTTGCGTGTGAGTCGTAGCTGGAGAAGAGGCGGAGCTACTGACTTCTCTCTAACGCCCCGCGTGTCTTTGTGGTGCACAGATGAAGGGCTGCATCAAGGTGCTGAAAGAACAACCGTCCAACAGTGTGGAGGGCCTCCTCAACGCACTGAGGTGTGTGTGTGTGTGTGTGTGTGTGTGCGTGTGTGTGTGTGTGTGTGTGTGTGTGTATATAAGAGACATGGACAGACTCATGCTGATTTTCTCTGATTTCAACTCTTAATAACCTCCTCCTCCTCCTCAGGTACACGACACGGCATCTAAACGATGACAGCACCTCCAAACAAATCAGGGCCCTGCTGCAATGAGACGGAGGAGACAGCGGAAGGAGGGAGGGAGGGAGGGAGGGAGGAAGGAAGGAAGGAAGGAAGGAAGGAAGGGAAGAAGCAGTGCACTTGAAAGAGGAGAAAAAAGTAGACGCCCGTGGCTGATAAACCTGTTTGTTTACAACGAACAAATACGTCATCTCAAGGTTACTAGAAACCTGATGATATTAAGAAGAGGAAATTAATTATATATATTGTCAGCTGTTCATCATTCTGTCTCTCGTTTTGTAAAGTAAGAAAAGAAAAAAGCCAGAAAAGAAAAATATAGATATATATTAAAACAACTGAAACAAACAGCAGTTGAAAATAGGTGGGATTGAAGGAAGCGATACAGCCGATGAAGGTCAGAACTGAAGCAAAGGAGGCTGAAGAAGTACACAAACGGTCAGTCCAGCCGTAGTCGGACCAGGAGTTTTGCACAGACAACATCTCCTTTCCCCTCAAATACCAAACAGACTCCCTGAGACTCAAACGCTTTACCTACAGGGTGTGTGTGTGTGTGTGTGTGTGTGTGTGTGTGTGTGTGTGTGTGTGTGTGTGTGTGTGTGTGTGTGTGTGTGTCGCGCTCCACCTGATTCAGCTGCACTGATCTCCAGCTACTGGTGAGTTGTGAAGCAATGTGATGGACGAACTCCAGAGATTTGCTTCCACCGGCTTGGTTTGTTTTTCTCATCAGTGCAGCTGAAGGAGGGGAGGAGATGAAGCGACAGCCTCCATCTTTTTTGGTCCAGATTTCTTCATCATTGTCTCATCCATCCATCCATCTGTCCGTCCAGAAAGGGAAGTTTTCCTCGACACACAATCAGTCCCTCCCTGCCTTCATGCTGTGTATCTTAGCACAAACATCTACTGGCTGTACTTGAACATCGTAGTTCACTCCATCTCCATGGTGCTAATGTGATTTAGCAGCGCTAGCTCGTCGGGTCTCGTGGTGGAGAACAGAGCCAGAAACAGGCAAGAACCTGTTCTTCTTCATCCCCTTTTTTTGTGTTGCTATGTGAGCCTACAGACCGACTGTGTGGTTTCACACCAGCGCACAAACAGGGAGGAGTTCTGGGAGGAGGGGGGGAACCCGCAGCACACTTCTTATTTCACAACCAGTGCCAAAGCTGACTCTCGTTGCATCATCATGCAGGCCTGAGGAGGAGGAGGGTAGACATCATCATCATCATCACCATCATCATCTCACATTTTAAACCAGAGGTCAGCGGTGTGAAAGCGTGACGCCGTTCTCATCAGGCATCCATGTGGTCGGCTTGGGGTCCTCAAGGAAATCCACATCAACTCTCTTTAGTTTGCTAAAGAATTAAATGGGCGTCAAAATGAAACTTAAAAAGCTTCAAAGGAGATTCAAAAAGATGTGCTGTGCTTTGGATGTCTATAGCCCCTCGTCTGACTCGATTTGATCTTATAATATATTTTCCATACAGGTTTATGTGCACAAGCACATTCTGTATAAATATATAGATGGCATGATGTAAAAGTTCTGACAGAAATGTGTAAATAAGGTGTTTTTATTCATTTTTAATTGTTCAGTGACGCTGAAATGGGTATGTGTCGTTACCATGCTTGGACCATCGGACTTGCCGTAGTCATAGGTTTCAGAATTTCTGCGGGGGGGGGGGGGGGGGCTGAGGTGGGGGGGGGGGCTGAGGTGGGCGGGGAGGGGGTGACTGGGGTTCTTGTCCATTTGCTTGTTATTTTGTACATTTTGTGCAACAATAAACTTGTCATTTATTACATTCAACCATCGACGTGAGTTCTCAAGTTTATTATTAACACAGCCTTTTGAGTAGGAGGGGCTGCAGTGTTGCCGTGACAACATCAACAACACAAATGACCAACATGTCATACATCGGCCTCCATAACCTGATCGATCTCTCAACGGGCAAATTCGACATCACGACTTTGGCCCAAGACGTTTGGGGGGTCAGTTTGAGGTCGGTTAACTTGGCGTTGGGGGCGACTGAGCGGAGCTGCTGACCCAGGGAACGTTTAGAAGCGACCGTGACGCCACAGTGGCAGACATGTGCCTTCACCCCCCCCCCCAACCCAAAAGTCACTAAAAAGAGGTTACATTTTTGTTCATGCTAGAGGAGTGACGTCAGTGCCACAACATGTCTTGTTCATACAGTAGAGACTGGGATCACCTGTGCGACAGGTCCAAGAGGAGGGAAGTTCCAGGGGAGAGCGCCACCTGGGAACAACCCAGGAATGAAGACAGGTTCTGTGGACGCACTTAGACAGGAGACGAGACCCAAAAAAAGAAATGATCTTTAAAGTTTGGCTTCATCAACGCTTTTTAGACGTATTGGCAGTTTACAGAAAACGGCTGAAACCCCTCCTTCCTCCCAGAGACGAAGGCCTCCCGGACAGTTCATTCATAACCAGCGCTGCGACTGGCTACCAGGTAGAGGTGAGCAGGTGAGGGAGCTCGTCCCTCCCCCAGGTCCAAGTGTCAGACTCAGACTGCCACAACACGCAGGGTAGGGAGTGTTCCCATTGATATGTTAGCTGGCATTCAATAAACGACTCTGTGTGTGGGGAATAGCACACGTCACGAGCCAGCTCCACTTCCGGTCCGTTGCTAGGCAACCTCACTAAACTCTGGTTCACCTAAGTTGTGTGAAACACATTCTTAAACGAATACACAAAGACATGGAGTAAATATAACAAAGTGACTTTGTGGGGATACGACAACAAAAGCTACGGCACCTCCCCTTTCCTGTGTGACGCGGCCCCCGATGAGGTGGACGAAGCGCCTCAGCTTGGATCGCTCCGATTGCTGTTACAACCAGGAGGGGAGGGACACTTAGATTGCCTGCGGATGCCCGAACACTGTTAGCACCTGAAATACCTAAAACATCTCAAAGGCTCATTGGGGGCTGGGAAGGAGGCGGGACCAGATAGGAGGCGCCACATGGATCCCGAAGGCCCGGTGGCAGTGTGACGCTGAAGCGTTCAGTACAGTTTGAGACTGGAACAAAAGATAAAAGTCTCAAGTAAAGCAGCCAGGAGCCCATTTCAGAAAAGGTACATCTCATATGGGAGGTACTGCAGTATTCCAAGTACGTGTGTATCGTAGTTTTAGAACCAACCATACAAGCCAGCCTGAATTTTCATTCCAACAGAAGTAAAACTGCATGTTTTACAGACTGAATGAATGAATGAGGAGTTGAAAATGACAAACTCCTGCTCCCGCTCAGGTCAGCGTCACAGATTCAGTTACCAGAGCAACGGATATGAATGCCGAACACAATCACCATTCATTCACCAGATGAGGAATCAAGAAATACTTTGAAAACACAGGTTCATTTCTGTCTCTCCTCCAGAATGAGTCCTTATGAGTTGTTGCGCTGCTGAGTGCGATGATGTTCTCCATGCTAGCGTGGAGGCCACTCATTAGCTTGAGTCAGTGAACCACCGCTAGCTGCTGTTGTCAGGTAGCAGCGCAGAGGCAGGGCAGGTGAGAGCATGTTCTCCATGACACCAGAGGAACAAGCCCACAGCGCTCTGGAGGCAGCAGATGGAATCGTACATCAGGAGTTGAATGGCCAGTCTTCATCAACGAGTTCACCTCCACTACGCCTCTCCAGAGCCTGTAGGCGTGAGGGGAGGCGCTGTCAGGACAGAACTTCTGTTGGGATCTCATCCAAACACAAAACTAATGAAACTGACTTGCATCCATGCTCAGCTCTGCAGCAGCTGCCATTGCTTTCAAGCGAGCAGGCGCTCCTCGCTTTCATCACTACTAAAAGGCAGACTTAATATCCTCAAAGGATGCTGATTGGTCCTCACACTCCCAGGACGATGAAAACTCTGGGAGTGGGCGATGACTCAGCTGGGTTATTTTCCCACTGGAGGAGCCAGGAGTGAACCAGGAGGCCAGTTGTTGACGGAGGCAGAAACTGAGTTCACCTGCTAAAACCTGCTCACAGTAATTTGAGACATTCTGTCCTTTATTGAGGAGTTTCTAAAAGTCCCTGTTGCTAAGAGTCAAAGTTGAAGTCCTACAAGTTCATGTTGGGATCAAGTTGAGTGATGAGGCAACAGACAAAGACAGAGGGACCAGAAACTGGACGGACAAGACAAAGTGCTTTCTTTTATAAATTGTAAAAGACAAACAACCTGGTCAAGACCCTCAGCATCCTCACCTCTAAAAAACTGATGTTCACATCATTAATGAGTAAAGACACAAAGTACTTTGTTCTTTGTTTTCATTTTAATTATATTTGTTCCTTAAATACAAAACTGTCATGAAATCAATGAAATTATTGACAAAGATATTGGACTGTAATCCCGTGTAAATGCAGTCTGACATCTTTATGACACTTTAAAAACATTCATATTTACACTTCAGGCAGATCAGTTCACATTTAGGAATCTTTGCTATTTTTCCTCTCTGCTTTTCTTTCTTCCTCTCCTTCATGGTGATCTGGGCCCTTGTCCCCTGTCCCTCTGTCTCTGCCCTGGTCTTTCCCTCCGTCTCACGCTCTCATTCTCTGCTTCTGGATCGGTCTCGTCTCCTGTCTCGCTCACGACCCCATGAGGGCCTGCCAGTGTGGGGGAGTTCCCTCTCGGAGGACCAGCGAGAGCCTCTGGGGGAGTCAGTGATGGTGGGTCTCTCCTGTCCTCATACTGGTCTGGTGGAGGTCCTCAGTAAGCCGGACCTGGAGGCAGCCCCCGTAAAAGTCAGGGGAGGTGGCTGCATTGGGGAGGACCAAAGAAATGGGGAGGAGGGGGCTGCTGTGGAGGAGGACCAAAGAAAGGAGGGGGAGGACCAAGGAAAGGAGGAGGAGGACCAAGGAAAGGACCACAGAAAGGAGGGGGAGGACCAAGGAAAGGAGGAGGAGGACCCAGGAAAGGAGGGGGAGGACCACAGAAAGGAGGAGGACCACAGAAAGGGGGAGGTCCATGGGGGAATGCCAGTGGTGCCGGTCTCATGCCATTCTGTCCCTGCATCAGAGGAGGTGGGGGGTGGTTGGATGCTGGAGGTTTCTGGCCAGTTGCAGCCTGGTGAGGATCTCTGCTCTGCCTGGGATCTCTCCACTGGCTGATCAGAGGAGCAAAGGATGAGGACCTCACCAGCTCGTCCACCTTCTTGCCAAGCAGCAGCAGCTGACTGAGGTCCAGCGCAGCACCACTGGTGCCTGCTGCTGCCACCTCAGGCTGCTTGGAGGCTGCAGGCTTGCTGGCGGTCTGAACAGGGTCTTTAGGCCCCTTGGAGCCCTCACAGGGATCGTACTCCTCATAGAAGTCGACCCTCCTGTAATCATACGGCCGGTCGACTTCATCCTTCACTGCCCGCTTCTGTTTGGAAGCGAGGAACTGCTGCACAATGGGGTCTGGCAAGGTCCTCTTCTTGAAGACGATGTCCAGGACGGACCGATAAGGAGCGGCAGCTGCTGCTGAGGCCTTACCAATGGCAGCCTTTGGGGCACTGACACCAGAGCTGCGTCTGGCCAAGCGTGGGTCCCTGAGTCTCCTGCTGAAATAGCAAACGCTCCGAGGGACCGAACGCATTTTGCTCATTGTGGTCTTGATTGTTTTGCACCCGCGAGGTTTAAATGTCTTGAATGATGAAGCAGAGTTTGTGACTACATGATCTGTTCTCTCTTATAGGTACTGAGGTTCATGTGTCATTTTGGGATCAAAGACTGAATTCTGAAATTCAAGAACGTAGTCAGTTGACTGACTTTGATCTTCTGTCTTTGATCTCAAAGTTCTGTGTATGATCTGACTTCAGTGTGATGTGATGATCAAAAACAAGATCACAGACAGAACTGCTGCCAGAGTGAGATCACAGCTCACACATGAAGATCACAGATCACACGTGAAGATCACAGATCACACATTTATCCCATGAAAACACACACACGTATACACACACACACATATATATATATATATATAGATGTATACATATAGACACATATAGACATACATGTAGATGTACTGATGTATCTGAGACACAACTCCTCTGTGCCAATATGACAAAGATGTCAGCCGGTGTTTCATGAAGCGTGACTCTACCAAGATGAGCTTTTTAAACTTTCTTGAGAAAACCTGTCTGAAACCAAAGTCATGTCATTTATTCATTATACAACAAAAACTACGTGCAGGCTATTTTAATGAAGAATTTTACAAATGAATATAATAGGAGGAAAGAATTTACCACATTTTGATGGAATTATATCTTAAATCAACATATAAAATTCAAGGCCCAGCCTTTATTCACTCTTTCATCCGTACGCTTCTGATCTTTTTCCTCCATTTTCTGACGCTGTGTAGCAGAATCAGTGCTGCTCCAGTGAACGGTGGCTGCAGGAGCAGCTCCACCTTCCAGACAGCACTAACATCTGTACCATTACAAGCAGCTGGAGCAAGCAGGCTAATTTAACTTAGCACAAGTAGCCGAGGGCTAACAGTTCAACAGCTTTGTTCAGCAGTTTCAAAGATTTGTTTCCTGCATTTCAAACTTTGTTTTTAAGCCTTGGTGCTGGAGGCGCTATGGTTGTCAGTGTGATATGTCAGGACCACTTTGGCCACGTTTACACAAAGCTTTACTTTACTAAAATTCAGAAACCAGACAGCTTAAACAAAAAACCCAGAAGTTAGAGAGAATATGGCGCTCCTCCAAACCGGAGGAGTCTCACATCATCTGGCAAGACAGCCTTAAAAGTTATAAGAAAGTCCTTGGTAAAACCAGAGCAGCCGACGACTCAGCACTAATAGAGGAACACAAGAACAACCCCAGGTTCCTCTTCAGTACTGGAGCCAGAGTGACAGAGCGCCAGTTCCACAGTCCTTTAAAGTAGCAGGAATTAAACCCTCCTCAAAAAGCAAGCCTGGATCCAGAAGTTCTACCAACTACAGACCAACATCACATCTTCCTTTTCTCTCCAAGGTTCTGGAGAAAGCAGTTGCTAAACAGCTCTGTGACTTCTCCACAGCAACAGCTGATTGGAGGATTCAGTCAGGTTCCAGGTTCATCCTAGCACAGAAACAGAACTAGTCAAAGGTACCAGTGACCTCCTACTGGTACCAGATGAGGGACTGGTCTCTGTGCTGGTCTGATTAGATCTCAGTGCAGCTTTGATACCATTGACCACCATATCCTTCTACAGAGACTGGAACCTGTCACTGGTATTAAAGGAACCACACTAAACTGGTTCATGTCATATTTACCAGGTCGATCTCAGGTGGTACTAGTTAATGATGGTTCCTCTGAGACCACTGCAGTCAGTTCTGGTGTTCCACAAGGGTCTGTGCTTGGACCAGTCCTCTTCACCCTGTACTTGCTTCCTCTAGGTCACATGATCAGGAAACACTCCCTTTAATGTTCACTGCTATGCAGACGACACTCAGCTGAACTCATCAATGATCCACATGGAACAAACCAGCGGACTAAACTGGAGGCCTGTCTGAAGGACAGAAAAACATGGAGGACCATCATTTCCTTTATTAAACTCTGATAAACTGAAGTTCTTGAGCTGGGCCCAAACACCTGAGGACCACCTGATCTGATGAGACAGGAACCCTGGATGGCACCACCCTGGCCCCCAGCACCACCGTAAGGAACCTAGGAGTTCTCTTTGACCAGGACCCTTTAACTCCCACATTCAACAAATCTCCAGGACGCCTTCTTCCATCTACGTAACATCGCTAAGATCAGACACATCCTGGCTCAAGAAGATGCAGACAAACTAGTCCCTGCTTTTGTCACTTCCAGGCTGGATTACTGCACCTCCCTCCTACCAGGCTGGACTAATAAGTCCTTAAAGACTCTCCAGCTGGTCCAGAACGCTGCTGCCACATGTTGACTAGAACTGGTAGCAGAGACCAGGTCTCTCCTGGACTGCTTCTCTGCATGGCTCCCTGTCAAATTCAGAACAGAATTTAAAATTCTTCTTCTACCATCAAAGTCCTCAACAATCAGGCTCCTTCATCCCTGACAGAGCTCCTAGTCCCCTATGATCCAGCTAGAACCCTTCACTCCCAGGATGCAGGGTTCCTGCTGGTTCCTAGAGTTCTAACAGTAGAATGGAGCCAGAGCCTTCAGCTATCAGGCTCCCCTACTGTGGAACCGTCTCCCAGTTTCAGTCCAGGACCCAGACCCCCTCTCTAGGTTTAAGAGCAGACTTAAGACCTCCTTGTTGATCAGGCTTATAGTCAGGACTGCTTAGGCTGGCCCTTCGATCTGCTGCTATAGGTTCAGACTGCTGGGATCTCCCATGATGCACTGGGCTTCTCTCTCCTCCTCCTGTCCTCATACGTGTTACTAACTCCTCTTCTTCTCCCCTCATCCCAGATCCTGGTGCTGCTGTAGGAGGCTCCAGACCTGAAGAGGCTCCAGCTGTCACCCGTAGCTCCACCTGCTCACGTCCCCGTCTGTCCATCAGTCTCTCCTCCTTTCTCTCTCTTTATCTCTGTCCCTCTCTCTCCTTCTGTCTCTCTGTCTTCCTCTATTCTCTGTCTTTGTCTGTGCCCCACTCTCCTACTCTCTTTCCCCCCAACTGGTCAAAGCAGAAGGCCGTCCCCATTGAGGCCTGGATCTGCTCCACCATCGTGCCTGTTAAAAGGAAGGTTTTCGTCACCGCTGTTGCAGGATGTGCTGCTGATGGAGAATTGTTGGGTGTAAATTCATTAAAGGAGTGTGGTACTGACCTGGTCTACTTGGAAAGTGTCATGAGAGAACTTTTGTTGTGATTTGGCGCTAGACAAATAAAATTGACTTGACTTAAAACGGATGTTTTCACCCTCTATGTTTTTAAAAAATAACATCGTTGACACCAAACCATTTTCAAAATATCTTCATTGACACGAACCCGCGTAAATATGCTGTTTAGAGCTGCTATGAGCATGCCAAACCTATAGGCAGCAGTGCAATGAGAAGGGTAAAGTCATGCTAGCCAATCAGAATCCTAGAAAAAAAACAACAACAATGAATGACACGAGCTCTGAAGCACGTGAATACGAAGTTTTTCAAAATCTCCACTTTGGCTGGAGTTTTCACAAATGGTCGTTTTCGGTGACTTGACGCTTCGTTTTCGTGTAAACGAAAGGCCAAAATGCATGGAAACGTCACCGCTTTTGTAGCATGTAAACGGGGCCTTTTAGGATGCTTCTAACAATTTGGCCCAAATGTCCACTGGGACTGCAGTGTTTCAGTCAGTTTACATTTCAATCCTGCGATCCTCCTCAACTCCTTTAAAAAGTCTCAAGTTCACTGAGTACACAACAAAGTTCTGTTTGTACTGTTTGAAAGACATGAACACAGCCATTTTCATTCCAACAACCATGAAAACATGAATTTAATTCATTTTGGCCAACATTCCTTCAAACTTTGTAGTTCCTACCAGTTTCCACCAAATGGCGCCATTTTACCAGGTTTGGCTGATGAAGCAATCACGTGCTTTTCCGACCAGAGATGCTGCATGCTAATAGACACATATGCAAGTGTGTGTGTGTTTGTGTGTGTGTCAATGTTATCACATTGCTGTTCTGAAGCCCCCCCCCCCCCACACACACACACACACTTCTCACATGAATCTCAGCTATTATTGTCGTCAGTGGCTGACTCATTAATGACTGACAGCTGTGTTCGTCCACAACAGCCTTTCCAGAGCCACGGGTCACAGACCAGATTTACGTTTGGCTCCCAGTTGGTAAATTTCCTCACCAGCTGGTGAATTTATTTTTAAAATTCAACTACAGTTTGATTGCATGCATTTCCACGATGTGTTGTTGAGCCCAAGTGTGACTTTCCACCTCTGTCTCTCTCTATCCCCCCCCCCGTGACAACCCTGGTGCCAGTTCACATCACCTGCATGTGCCCTCAAGGTGGCTGTGCTGATGTGCAAACTGTAACGTCACATCACGACCTGCATGATGTCGTTTAAACGAAAATATGAGATCGACTTCTTAAATGTTGGCTTTACCAGCAGCTTCAGAGATGGAGGTGAGAGGCCTCAGTGTGTCGCCTGTGGTGAGACGTGAGCAACGAAGTTAGAAACTCAACAAACTGGAGAGACACTCCAGACTGAGAACCCTCGGCATCGTGACAAGCCAACGAGTTCCTCCTGTGCAAAGATGGTGCTTTGACAGTGGAAGATGAAGTCATTTAACTTTCATGTTCCCTCGTGTTTGTTTGAATTGTCAGCTTCATGTGTAGTTGCACTGGTTAACATACGTTAGCTAGTTGAACAGAAACATGTTGCTAGGAAGCTAACGGTGGAGTTAGCATTACCTTTTAAGAAATTTGCTGTTTTTGTGGATGAGGCAGTGAATTTGTATTAATCAACATTATTTTGACAGCAGAAGAGAGGATGAAAGAGAAATGAATGTAAGAGAAAGGGACAGAGACGAGAGAGGGACAAACATAGAGAAAGTATTGGGTGGGAGCGCTCTCTCTCTCTCTCTCTCTCTCTCTCTCTCTCTTTCGCTCTCTCTATCTTTACGGCTGTGTGTGATGGCCACTTTCATGTCTACCTAACTATGGAGATGTTGGCTAACTTTTGGCAAGTCACTGATTGTTGCAGTGTCATGGTGGGTCCCAGGAGTCTTCCAATTTCTGTTCCGGTCAACACTTCCACCTCCTGGTCAGCAGGTGACGCCTGCAGCACTAATCTAGTCTCCTGGTTACCAGGCTGAGTCAAGTAACCAGACATGGTCAGGAATAGCGGTAATCAGACAGACAAGTCATGTGGTCGAAGCAGAAACAATACGAGCGTGTCCAGTAACCTCAACCTTTACTCACGCCGCTTCCTTGATTTGACCCTCCAACGTGCCCGAGTGCAGCAGCTGTCCTCATGTACAGCCCATTTATTGACTGAGTGGTCTGACCTGTGTAGACAAATTTATATATATTTGCTTAAACTGTAGTTAAATTTATACATACATTCACTTAAAATCGAGTGTAGGACACACAAGGCAGTTGTAACAAAGATGTTTCTGTCGCAGTTCCCAAAGAGGTAGAAAATGTTCCAACACTGTATTTAGTTCATCAATGTACTTCTTTAGTGTTAGTAGCGGTACCGGGATCTCCTGCTCATGCATCCCAGGCAGAATCGATGACTTAGCTACAAGTCACCTTATTTGACCTCGTGAACATCTGGAAGTAGTAAAAGGTGTTTTACAAAGGGGTCCCACAAATCTCCAAAGCACCAGGATTAGTTGGTGCCATTGCGACTCTAGGAAGGAACTTATAAATACTGGAGACAACACAGATAGACATTCCAAGATATAAGACAACAGAAAAACACTTCCTATCAGCAGTGAAGCACAGACCAGACTGTTTAGAGTGGACAGGTGAAAAGGTCACAACAGGGAATAGCGGGAGTGTAGCTCATGCTAGCATCACTCCCTCAAGCTAATTAAGTCAGAACAGGGTCCACAAGAATTTCTATGGTGGGATGAGGCCGTGAAAGATAAGAGCATGGCCGTAAATCGGAAAGAGGTTTTAATCTTCACAGCTGCAACAACAAGGCCACGATGGACCAGAAGGGACTGGCACGGGGTCAGACAGAAGATCCTGCAACAGACACGAAGATCAAGAATACACACTTGCACGCAGAAGCGATCACATAAGCACCTCCCTGTAACACATAAAAACTGGAGAAGATAGTTAGATCGTTGGACTTCTTGCCCCAACGCCAGGGACAACGCATCTGCGTATGCTGACTCCAGCATAGGGGAAGACAATCTCCAGAGCTCTGTATTCTTTCCTGTTAATCTGAATAAATTCTTTTAAACCAACTGGAAGGTGTCCTCTCCGGATTTTGAACAGCGCAATACATATACTCTGTGGGTCCTTCTGATTGATTAATGATGACTTGTTGAAAAATTCCTACACCTGGTAAACCTGCACCGCTATCGAAGAGTAAACCGTTTCTGGCAGCGTCATCACAGATGTGCGCGCACAACCAGGGGACAGAAAGTGGGACATTTCTCATTGTTGACAAGTGGAGTCAAGCTAAGAAAGACCATGAGAAAGAGTTGTTGTGCTGTTAACTTCACGAACCGGCAAAAAGACGGATGGAAACGACATCATATTTTGAGGGGCCCTCATCCTTTTGCCAAAAGAAGAAGATTATGGCTCCAGGCCATTAAATGGGTGGGTTGGGGTCCTGAGGGTCCTCAAGGTGGCGAGAGTCTGTGCAGCGCCCAGTTTGTGTCTGGTATGTTCCTCTTTGCCAACATGAGCTGGATAATGAGTGAGTTAGGACTGTGTGTGATTTTTTTCCATCGTTAATGAGACAATATTAGTTACAACGGATACATAGACTCTTGAGAAAAAAAGAAACAGTACTTTTTAGTTCTTGTTGACAGTCACTCAAAATGGTTGGAGGCGGTTCCCATGACTACCATAACATCAGCTAAGACTATTGAAGTACTGCACAGTATTTTTGCATCTTATGGACTTCCTGAAGAAGTGGATTTGGACAATGGACCACAATTCACATCCAGTGAGTTTAAACATTTCTTGAAAGGGAATGGCATCAAACAAGCCTTGGTCCCAGCTTATCACCCAGATTCCAGTGGGGCAGCTGACAGGTCAGTACAGACAGTCAAATCTGCCTTGATGAAGCAGGTGCTGGCAGATGAGGGGTCTGTGACAGTACAGCATAGACTGGCTAGTTCTTACTGATGTACAGAGGCACAACACACAGTGACAGGTGTTTCACCAGGGGAAGGAGAAATGGATCAGAGGAACACTCGTTAAGAGACTCTGACCTGTTTCTTACCTGATAAATGATGGTGTGAGTGAGCGCGCAGTTCACATTGATCACCTGTTACTCTCGCATGAAGAAATTGTGGATTGCAACAACATCAGCGGTGATGCGCACCTGACACCAGATCTGGATTTGAACAAACCCAGCAGCATCCAGGAGGCAAGGCAATTTTATTTGTAGAGCCTGTTTCCACAAACAGTTTGTCTCCAGGCTTCATGGCATCATAACAACATCCTCTGCCCTCAGAGCCTCACATCGACTGAGGAGAAACTCCATAGAAAACCTTTAACAGGGAAAAATCTGAGAAACCTCAGGGTGAGGAGGGGAGGAGGATCCCTCACCAGGAGGGACAGACGGACAGGAGATGTTGGTATAGAGAAGAAAACAGTTTATAACACAGAATGAGCAAGCCAGCTTGATGGGGGACTGGATGGTAGACTGGTTCATGGAAGGGGAGGCAGGGAGAGCAAGCCAGCTTGATGGGGGACTGGATGGTAGACTGGTTCATGGGAGGGGAGGCAGGGAGAGCAAGCCAGCTTGATGGGGGACTGGATGGCAGACTGGTTCATGGGAGGGGAGGCAGGGAGAGCGAGCCAGCTTGATGGGGGACTAGATGGTAGACTGGTTCATGGGAGGGGAGCGCAGGGAGAGCAAGCCAGCTTGATGGGGGACTGGATGGTAGACTGGTCCATGGGAGGGGAGTGCAGGGCGAGCGAGCCAGCTTGATGGGGGACTGGATGGTCGACTGGTTCATGGGAGGGGAGGCAGGGAGAGCAAGCCAGCTTGATGGGGGACTGGATGGTCGACTGGTTCATGGGAGGGGAGCGCAGGCCGGTGTAACAGTAGGGAATAGGGGCAGAGGG
The DNA here is from genome assembly GCF_037954235.1 of Aulostomus chinensis. NCBI lineage: Eukaryota > Metazoa > Chordata > Actinopteri > Syngnathiformes > Aulostomidae > Aulostomus > Aulostomus chinensis. The sequence continues at coordinate 20,458,914 of NC_141341.1, read as the reverse complement.
GAGGATTAGCTCAGCGGTGAAGACAGCAACTCCTGCGAGATTCACCCCAGCATCCTGTCCACACTCACCAGCTCAGTGCAGGGATACTCCTGTGGAACCAGCAGAGCCAGTGGTGGTCTCAGCCGCGACACAACAACCTGAATGCCGCTATTGCGATCGGTTGCGAGTTGCAGAAAAAGACTGAACCTTTAAAGAGAAGCAATGAAACCGTATCCTTTTTGGGGTCAAGTGTTCTGACTATCCTTAATTGATTGGTTCTGATAAGTAATTATTAGTCAACCCGTGGCGCTAACTGTTTTGTTTAGGGGGAGCTGAAATGGAAAAAGAAAAGAAAAATGAGGCCACACTGTTGTTATTGGTAAAATAATATCTCTTATATGTTATGCAAAGTAATACTTTGCTTACAGTATTTATGTGAAGTGCAGTGTTCTGAGTTGTGGAGGTTAAAGTTTACAGGGGAGGAGTGTAGTGTATTGAGAAGATGCAATTAGAGTGGTGCAGTGGTCAGCACTGTGGCCTCGCAGCAAGAAGGTTCCGGGTTCGAGTCCCGTCTCGGGCGTGGGATCTTTCTGTGTGGAGTTTGCATGTTCTCCCTGTTCCTGTGTGGGTTCTCTCTGGGTACTCCGGCTTCCTCCCACCGTCCAATTTGGGGACTAGGATGGTTGGATGGATAGATAGATAGATGGATGGATGGATAGCCAATGGCCTCGTCCACCGTCCTGCTGGGACTCAGTCTCCCACCAAGCAGCTCAGTGAGGTCCACTGATCTGTCACAATATCATCCAAATAAGTCTTACAGCACCCGAGGCCTTCATGGGGGGCTGGTTTCCGGTGCGCAGGTGAACCAGCAGTTCTGGTCACAGGTGATTGTATGAACGGAAAACGTTGTCACGTGATATTTGGAGCTGATGTGGTGACCTCATCCTCACTGGGAGAAAGGTTTGATGAGCTGAAAACGCCCTAAGCTCCAGGAAACAAAGCCACGTTTGCCTCATCAGGCGTGTGTGACTTTGAAATGAGACCAGTAAAGAAATTCATGAGTAAAATAACCTTTTAAACTACGTGAGTAACAAAACTTGTATTGAAGTGATAAACCACAGAGAGGCAGACTTCCAGGAGGCGAACTCCACGATAACGAGGCTAACAGGCTTCAGGCCCTCTTCGTGCAGAGTTAGCTCGTCGCTAACCATTCCCTGATTACATGTGGTTATTTTTTGACAACTAATTTTAAGTTTGAAATGCAGGAAACAAATTCTTTGAAACTGCTGAACAAAGCTGTTGAACTGTTAGCCCTCGGCTACTTGTGCTAAGTTAAATTAGCCTGCTTGCTCCAGCTGCTTGTAATGGTACAGATGTTAGTGCTGTCTGGAAGGTGGAGCTGCTCCTGCAGCCACCGTTCACTGGAGCAGCACTGATTCTGCTACACAGCGTCAGAAAATGGAGGAAAAAGATCAGAAGCGTACGGATGAAAGAGTGAATAAAGGCTGGGCCTGGAATTTTATATGTTGATTTAAGATATAATTCCATCAAAATGAGGTAAATTCTTTCCTCCTATTATATTCATTTGGAAAATTCTTCATTAAAATAGCCTGCACGTAGTTTTTGTTGTATAATGAATAAATGACATGACTTTGGTTTCAGACAGGTTTTCTCAAGAAAGTTTAAAAAGCTCATCTTGGTAGAGTCACGCTTCATGAAACACCGGCTGACATCTTTGTCATATTGGCACAGAGGAGTTGTGTCTCAGCTGCACGGTGGTGCAGTGGTCAGCACTGTGGCCTCACAGCAAGAAGGTTCTGGGTTCGAGTCCCGGCTCGGGCGTGGGATCTTTCTGTGTGGAGTCTGCATGTTCTCCCTGTTCCTGTGTGGGTTCTCTCTGGTACTCCGGCTTCCTCCCACCATCCAAAGACATCAATTTGGGGACGAGGCTGATTGATACTCTAAATTGACGGTAGGTGTGAGTGTGAATGGTTGTCTGTCTCTGTATGTCGGCCCTGTGATGGACTGGCGACCTGTCCAGGGTGAACCCCGCCTCTCGCCCGTTGACGCTGGGATAGGCTCCAGCCCCCCCGCGACCCTTAATATGTAGGAATAAGCGGAAGATGTTGGAGAGTTATATATGTATACACACACATATTTCTATGTGTGTGTGTTTTCATGGGATAAATGTGTGATCTGTGATCTTCACATGTGATCTGTGATCTTCATGTGTGAGCTGTGATCTCACTCTGGCAGCAGTTCTGTCTGTGATCTTGTTTTTGATCATCACATCACACTGAAGTCAGATCATACGCAGAACTTTGAGATCAAAGACAGAAGATCAAAGTCAGTCAACTGACTACGTTCTTGAATTTCAGAATTCAGTCTTTGATCCCAAAATGACACATGAACCTCAGTACCTATAAGAGAGAACAGATCATGTAGTCACAAACTCTGCTTCATCATTCAAGACATTTAAACCTCGCGGGTGCAAAACAATCAAGACCACAATGAGCAAAATGCGTTCGGTCCCTCGGAGCGTTTGCTATTTCAGCAGGAGACTCAGGGACCCACGCTTGGCCAGACGCAGCTCTGGTGTCAGTGCCCCAAAGGCTGCCATTGGTAAGGCCTCAGCAGCAGCTGCCTCTCCTTATCGGTCCGTCCTCGACATCGTCTTCAAGAAGAGGACCTTGCCAGACCCCATTGTGCAGCAGTTCCTCGCTTCCAAACAGAAGCGGGCAGTGAAGGATGAAGTCGACCGGCCGTATGATTACAGGAGGGTCGCCTTCTATGAGGAGTACGATCCCTGTGAGGGCTCCAAGGGGCCTAAAGACCCTGTTCAGACCGCCAGCAAGCCTGCAGCCTCCAAGCAGCCTGAGGTGGCAGCAGCAGGCACCAGTGGTGCTGCGCTGGACCTCAGTCAGCTGCTGCTGCTTGGCAAGAAGGTGGACGAGCTGGTGAGGTCCTCATCCTTTGCTCCTCTGATCAGCCAGTGGAGAGATCCCAGGCAGAGCAGAGATCCTCACCAGGCTGCAACTGGCCAGAAACCTCCAGCATCCAACCACCCCCCACCTCCTCTGATGCAGGGACAGAATGGCATGAGACCGGCACCACTGGCATTCCCCCATGGACCTCCCCCTTTCTGTGGTCCTCCTCCTCCTTTCTGTGGGCCTCCTCCTCGTTTCCTTGGTCCTCCCCCTCCTTTCTGTGGTCCTTTCCTTGGTCCTCCTCCTCCTTTCCTTGGTCCTCCCCCTCCTTTCTGTGGGCCTCCTCCTCCTTTCCTTGGTCCTCCCCCTCCTTTCTTTGGTCCTCCTCCACAGCAGCCCCCTCCTTCCCATTTCTTTGGTCCTCCACCATGCAGCCACCTCCCCTGACTTTTATGGGGGCTGCCTCCAGGTCTGGCTTACTGAGGACCTCCACCAGACCAGTATGAGGACAGGAGAGACCCACCATCACTGACTCCCCCAGAGGCTCTCGTTGGTCCCCCGAGAGGGAACTCCCCCACACTGGCAGGCCCTCATGGGGTCGTGAGCGAGACAGGAGACGAGACCGATCCAGAAGCAGAGAATGAGAGTGTGAGACGGAGGGAAAGACCAGGGCAGAGACAGAGGGACAGGGGACAACGGCCCAGATCACCATGAAGGAGAGGAAGAAAGAAAAGCAGAGAGGAAAAATAGCAAAGATTCCTAAATGTGAACTGATCTGCCTGAAGTGTAAATATGAATGTTTTTAAAGTGTCATAAAGATGTCAGACTGCATTTACACGGGATTACAGTCCAATATCTTTGTCAATAATTTCATTGATTTCATGACAGTTTTGTATTTAAGGAACAAATATAATTAAAATGAAAACAAAGAACAAAGTACTTTGTGTCTTTACTCATTAATGATGTGAACATCAGTTTTTTAGAGGTGAGGATGCTGAGGGTCTTGACCAGGTTGTTTGTCTTTTACAATTTATAAAACACTTTGTCTTGTCCGTCCAGTTTCTGGTCCCTCTGTCTTTGTCTGTTGCCTCATCACTCAACTTGATCCCAACATGAACTTGTAGGACTTCAACTTTGACTCTTAGCAACAGGGACTTTTAGAAACTCCTCAATAAAGGACAGAATGTCTCAAATTACTGTGAGCAGGTTTTAGCAGGTGAACTCAGTTTCTGCCTCCGTCAACAACTGGCCTCCTGGTTCATTCCTCAAACACAGGGACGTCAGAACGGTTATGGGGGTGCACTCCTATAGTTTGAGATGTAAGCCGGCTTAGAAAAGAAACTTTTCAGAGGCTGAAGTGGAGACACTCACTGTTTGGTCGCGTGAAATCAAGTATAAAAGGCAAGCAAAAATATGCGGTATGGAGAGAAATTGCATCTGCAGTCAACAGTGTTTACACAGTTGATCGGACTGTGGAAGAGTTTTGAATATTTAAGTTTCTCCATCTGCGATGGTTCATAAAACACTTGATGTTTTAACATTGAGACAACTTAGTTTTACCCAATTAAAAAAAAAAAACTTTTATTTGAAATAAGGAGAAGAAGAAATGTTCTGACCTAAAATTGGCCCTGAAAAGGCACGTTGCTGCTCTGAGGGGCAGTACACAACAAACTGGAGGAGGCAGGTCTGACCCATGTCTAATGACAGCGGAGGAGAGAGTGGCCTCACTTATCCGCTCTTCTTCCATTTTGGGCTTTCCGGGTGGAGGAGACACCGATACGCCCAAGTCTGACGTGGCAGTGGTAAAAAAAACGGGCATCCCTAATATTTCTTAACAATGAAACTGCTTTGTGTGGAATGTTTAATCAGACACGAGTGGTTATTATTCATTTTCACAAAGTTATTTTTATTTTGGACCAGATGAACCAGAAAGTGTCGCGGGGGACTTCAGTTCTGCCCGGTCTTCCTAAGGGCATCAGAGCAGGATCGCGAGTCTGACCCCCGTGCTGAAGACTCCAACACTGTCCAGTGTTCCCAGTCCTCACAAATGCAGCCAACATCGAGCCGCACGACTCTGCACCACGACATCCCTCTGTGTGAACTGCCGAGGTCCTAGAAAAGCAAATGGAGAAGTGCAGCTGGATGGCAGAAATAAATAAGTCACTTCAGGCTATCAACACCACACTACTGAACATAAATGAGAACCTTGAAAGGTTAAATCAGTGAATTATGTTCATTCAACATTTAACGTTGTTTTTTTAAAATAAACTTGCTTACCTGAACAACACTGAATGTTGATTCAGTCCTTCCTTCCTCCCGAGGGCTCCTGACTGTGGAGGCTGTGGCCAGGGATCTCTGGGCAGGGGGTTCTCTGGGTGCTGGTCCTCAAATGGCACCCATTCTTCTGTGCAATATTGTGGAGAACTCCTCATGTTTGGTGTATATTGCCCACCTTTACAGGTGTATAGAGCAGGGCCCCCCTCCGCTGACCCAAGACAGAGCCATCTGCCCTTAAGGATCCCTATGCATCATACATCCCAGGTCCTGGTGCTGCTGGAGGAGGCTCCAGACCTGAAGAGGCTCCAGCTGCCACCCGTAGCTCCCCGTCTGCCCATCAGTCTCTCCTCCTTTCTCTCTCTCTTTATCTCTGTCCCTCTCTTTCCTTCTGTCTCTCTGTCTTCCTCAATTTTCTGTCTTTGTCTCTGTCCTGTTGGGTGGAGGTTCATTGAAGGAGGGAGGTGCTGGACCTGCTCTACTTGGAAAGAGTCATGAGAGAACTTTTGTTGTGATTTGGCGGCACACAAATTAAACTGACTTGACTTGACTTGACGATGCAGCGCTCCACCGTGGCCCGTGTGTGTGTATGAGCGCAATCACAATGTCTCTCCTGCTCTGTCTGGGGATTTGCCAGGGGTGTAACGAGGTACTCATCTAGAGGAGAGCCTTTGTCACCTTGATGAATCACATGGAAGAGTTAGAGCTGTGTGTCCAACAATTAAAATAATAACTGTGTGAGTAAGTCACCGATGAGTTGACTCCCACCATGCAGTGTGCCCTCCTGGAACCAAGTTCCTACGCTGCTGTTGTGGAAAATGAAGTCGTGCGTGCCTCCAGGCCACCGGGCCACCAGATTCAGAAGACTCAGTCTGGCATCACTGATTACTTGAACATTCAATGAGTGGTAATTTTTGCAATTGATGTGAGCGGAATCATTCATGGACGGTGGCTTCAGACGCACACGGGTCCAATCAGTCGCTCCGATGACGTTTGGAAACATGGCAATCTCATAAACTGCTAACTAAACTAATAATAATAAAGTATAACTGCTGGGTTATTCCAGACCTCTCACTGACCTCCCGCTGAAAGGACCTGGTGACCAAAACCCCCAAGGTGGATAGCACCTGCACTGGCACAGGTATGGCGTTGGAACGCAGCGTTTCTCTCCTGAAATGGGGTTCTAGGCTCTGGCATAACTCCAGGAGGAGATGCCGAGGAAGACGAAAACACCTCATGAGCAACTCATGACTCTCCTGGAATAAATCTTGGCGGTCCAAAAAACTCCTCTCCTGCCTGATGCGTGTGTTCAGGTCCTCTAACTGAGCCAGATCTGCCATCGCTGAGCCTGAACGTCTCACAGCCAAAGCCGTCATTTAAATAGGCGACTGACTAAAGTTCCACCTATCAGGTCACAGATCTGTTGATATAATCGTTGCTTTCAATTACGGGATTGTTTGCCTACTTGTGCCTAATTAAAGCAGCGTTCCATGCACCAATAGAAATTGGAAGGCTAATAGGGTACACAATTATATATTTAAAAATGAGTTTTTAATAAATAGGCTACATATTTACGATAAGGACTTGTTGTGACGCACACATCTTCATCTGTGACACCACATCTGCTGTTAAAACAACTCTCCAACATCTGTCCATGAACCACAAGTCCCCTCACGTCATCACCAATAGAGGGCGCTGTTGACCAGTGTTTGGGAGAGCTTTCTCACTGGTTTTCTCCAGCTTGTTCACTCGTGTCTACAAGTCTATAATAATATAGAGTGTAGAGTTTCACTTCAGAGGTGTACCTTGGTTCTGTTTAGCCTAATTAGAGACTTACACTTCGGCCCAATGAGGATAAAGCCAGCCAGAGCATTACTAATCAGTGTTAAAGGGTCTGGAATGAAAATATCTGATTGGATGAACACCAGTATTACAGAGAGAGAGAGTACAGTTTTGGTTTTCAAAAGAATGGCTTCGAAAGCAATTTTTGAGGGCTACAAGTATTTTGAATTTGTGAAGGATTTTGTGTTTATGATTTTGCTTCATTATTCTTCTACTTTAACTGTTTATTGAATGCAACTTTGCTTTGCTTTTTTTTAACGATTATTTTGTTTCTACTTCTAAAACATATGTTGATGGGTAGCTTAATTTGTTAAATAGGACAGGCTTGAATGTAAGGGTTATGCTTCAGCCTGTGCCTTTTCGTTCATTGTAAGGTTGTGTAATTTATCAGTGAGTAGTAATTTGATTATTTGTTTGTCAGTTCAACAAAGGAGAGTGAGACATAAACGAGAGAGAGGACAGCGAGTACGAGCTAGCAGAAACAGGTGAGCAAGTGGACAGATTTTGAAGCTAACATTGTTACACTGACAAAACTTGAAGAAACTCCAGAAAAAAGGGACATTATTCAAACACTTTCCTCCTCAGTTAGCATACGATTTATTTTCAATACAAGGAGAAAGAGATGAGAAGAAAGAGGTCAGACCAGTGAGAGAGATGAAGAAGAGATGGAGGGAAAGCAGTTTACAGGCCACCAAACTGAAGAAACAGGGTGTCAGGAATGAAACTTGTACGCTTTCACACTGTAAAAGTGTGTCAACGCGGGTTTTTGTACCTGCGTTTGCTCAGCATTAGGGCGCATTCAAACTTCCAGCAGACACAGGTCTGAGCTCCCGCTGTGAGGGCTGCGTGCCTGGGGAACTAGGGTTCCCCGGTTGGTGGGAGTTCCCACGCATACATAAATTCACGTAAGATCACACACATGTAAATTGTAAGAAAAAAAGGAGTGAAGTAGAGTCTCGGGGACATCAACAGGAAGACTGATCTCATGGCAGAGGACGAAACTTTATTGAGAGATGAGTGAGCAGCTCTCGCAGCCCAACCCAATTTTTGTGTAATTTTTTTCCCGGAGCTTCCACAATGACAGCCTGACAGGCGGCACGGTGACAAAATCAGGATGCGACAGGAAGGTCGCATGAAACCTGAGACAATGCACACTGCAGGTGAGCCGCTAAACACCTGGGTCGCTTAGAGGGTCGGACGCGGGTCGAAATGCTGAGTTGACCCTTTCAGAGTGCCCAAACACCCGTGTTTTTGGTGCAGTGTGAAAGGGGCTTTAGATATGATCCATGTAGCGCTGGTATCTGGTTCCGTCCCACCGTCCTTTAAAGTAGCAGTCAAAACCTCTCCTCAAAAAAGCAACCCTGGATCCAGAAGTTCTACCAACTACAGACCAACATCACATCTTCCTTTCCTCTCCAAGGTTCTGGAGGAAGCAGCTGCTAAACAGCTCTGTGACTTCTCCACAGCAACAGCTGATTGGAGGATTCAGTCAGGTTCCAGGTTCATCCGAGCACAGAAACAGAACTAGTCAAAGGTACCAGTGACCTCCTACTGGTACCAGATGAGGGACTGGTCTCTGTGCTGGTCTGATTAGATCTCAGTGCAGCTTTGATACCATTGACCACCATATCCTTCTACAGAGACTGGAACCTGTCACTGGTATTAAAGGAACCGCACTAAACTGGTTCAGGTCATATTTACTAGGTCATCTCAGGTGGTACTAGTTAATGATGGTTCCTCTGAACCACTGCAGTCAGTTCAGGTGTTCCACAAGGGTCTGTGCTTGGACCAGTCCTCTTCACCCTGTACCTGCTTCCTCTAGGTCACATGATCAGGAAACACTCCATTAATGTTCACTACTATGCAGACGACACTCAGCTGAACTCATCAATGATCCACATGGAACAAACCAGCTGACTAAACTGGAGGCCTGTCTGAAGGACAGGAAAACATGGAGGACCATCATTTCCTTTATTAAACTCTGATAAACTGAAGTGCTTGAGCTGGGCCCAAACACCTGAGGACCACCTGATCTGATGAGACAGGAACCCTGGATGGCACCACCCTGGCCCCCAGCACCACCGTAGGAACCTAGGAGTTCTCTTTGACCAGGACCCTTTAACTCCCACATTCAACAAATCTCCAGGACGCCTTCTTCCATCTACGTAACATCGCTAAGATCGGACACATCCTGGCTCAAGAAGATGCAGACAAACTAGTCCCTGCTGTTGTCACTTCCAGGCTGGATTACTGGACCTCCCTCCTACCAGGCTGGACTAATAAGTCCCTAAAGACTCTCCAGCTGGTCCAGAACGCTGCTGCCGCGTGTTGACTAGAACTGGTAGCAGAGACCAGGTCTCTCCTGGACTGCTTCTCTGCATGGCTCCCTGTCAGATTCAGAACAGAATTTAAAATTCTTCTTCTACCATCAAAGTCCTCAACAGTCAGGCTCCTTCATCCCTGACAGAGCTCCTAGTCCCCTATGATCCAGCTAGAACCCTTCACTCCCAGGATGCAGGGTTCCTGCTGGTTCCTAGAGTTCTACCAGTAGAATGGAGCCAGAGCCTTCAGCTATCAGGCTCCCCTACTGTGGAACCGTCTCCCAGTTTCAGTCCAGGACCCAGACCCCCTCTCTATGTTTAAGAGCAGACTTAAGACCTCCTTGTCGATCAGGCTTATAGTCAGGACTACTTAGGCTGGCCCTTAGATCTGCTGCTATAGGTTCAGACTACTGGGGATCTCCCATGATGCACTGGGCTTCTCTCTCCTCCTCCTGAACTTGTCTTCTCCGGAGCCTTTGTGCTCTGCCATATCAAGGCACTTTACACAGAGAGCAGGTCTAGAACCTCACTCTTTAACTCAGATGAAAGAGACCCAACATTCCCACATGAGCAGCATTTAGCAATGGTGGCGAGAAAAACTCCCTTTTAATAGGAAGAAACCTCAGGCAGAACTGGGCTCAGAGTGGGCGGTGTCGGGCGAGACCACAGGACCTCGCTCAACCTTAGCCTGGTGTGTTCGTTGATGGTTGGAGCTGGGAAACACAAACAGGCAGGACACCAATGAGTACAATCAAGAATATTTATTACGCACTGCAAGATGAATCACCCGAGTTTGCTTTTGTTGAGATATGACAGTTCTGTCAAACAAATGTGACACTTAACCTGCAGAAAATAATTTGAGGAGTAAACCAAGTGTCACTTTGAAATGAATTTGAATTCAGATAAATCAGGTGGACACTGAGAGGGGAACAGGATGAAACAACAACGTCACGATATTAAAACAAATTTTCTGATATGAGATCTAAACGGTCCCACACGGCCTCAACCTTTCTAGCTTGAGGGTGCTCCATAATTCAGACTGTGAGTTTGATGGTGAACCCGACCGTTGACAGATGCGCTTCCTTATAAACACAGTTTAGTGCGTGAGTGTCAGTTCGAAACAGCATCTGTGTCGGTCACGTGACTTGCTTAAAGCAATACGCGCACCGATACGGGGTTTTGCTCTATGAGCTCAACGCATGCACCGACACATCGGTGTTACCAGACCATCACTACCTCACAGTACCCACTCACTTCTAATCAATGATATTCGGCACACTCTCTTACAGGTGGAGGAAACCAATCACCACCGGACTCCCCCCTCTCCAGGAACCACAAACCTGTTCAATCCCGTCACTGGTATCCCCAAGTACAAAAATGCTAAACCATTCAATGTGCAAATCTCTGCTAATAAAGTGCCAAATCACTTATCAATGTGTGTGGCGCCCGTGTTTGACTAACACTGCCCATGTTTACCCACCCATCCTAAATGATAAAATCAGTCCGTTTGATGTGGCGAAGTCTGCTTGACCTCTGACCTCAGTAACAAAGTCCTCTCCATTACAGAGCCAGCAGGAACCCTGCATCCTGGGAGTGAAGGGTTCTAGCTGGATCATAGGGGACGAGGAGCTCTGTCAGGGATGATGACGATACATACCACAACACTTCAAGTCAGGTCAGGTTTATTTGTGTGGCACCAAACCCCAACCAAAGTTCTCTCCTGACTCTTTACCAGTAGAGCAGGTCCAGCACCTCCCTCCTTCAATGAACCTCCACCCAACACTTCTCCATCAGCAAGCACATCCTGCAACAGCAGCCACCAGAACCTTCCTTTACCAGCAGGAAGGTGGAGCAGATCCAGGATCAGTGGGGACGGAGAGAGAGCAGGAGAGCAGGGCAGAGACAAAGACAGAGAATGGAGGAAGACAGAGAGACAGAAGGAAAGAGAGGGACAGAGATAAAGAGAGAGAGAAAGGAGGAGAGACTGATGGACAGAGACAAAGACAGAGAATGGAGGAAGACAGAGAGACAGAAGGAAAGAGAGGGACAGAGATAAAGAGAGAGAGAAAGGAGGAGAGACTGATGGACAGAGACAAAGACAGAGAATGAGGAAGACAGAGAGACAGAAGGAAAGAGAGAGAGAAAGGAGGAGAGACTGATGGACAGACGGGGACCTGAGCAGGTGGAGCTACGGGTGGCAGCTGGAGCCTCTTCAGGTCTGGAGCCTCCTCCAGCAGGATTGGACAGTACTTGCAAAGTACTTCTCATTCATTCATATAATTATACTACGTATCTATTGTGCACTTACTTCTTTGTAGAGATGGGATTTATGGCTCTTTGAGGGGAGCCAGATCGTGGTGAGCCGTTCCTTTCAAAGAGCCGTTCAAAAAACTGGCTCATTTTTATATTTATAAAGTTTTAAGAAGCCAGTCTGGCCTTACCTTGTTCCATCTTGGGAGGAATGAATTTAGATATCCCACCAATATGAGTTTGAATTATTCTGAAATATTGATTATGCCCTTATTTGACATGTGGATTCGATTTTTTAAGTCTGATCTGGATTCATTGTAAATAATCCACAGGGTGGCGCCATATCACTCTGCTTTGACAGTGACGTCACTATTTTGAATTAACCTTTGTACAAATCCTGTGTATGTGTGTAAACCAGGCCTTGACCACATATAAACATCAAAAAACAAAGCAGGCTACAATGAATTTCTGTGCAAAACACCTTTTAGTGCAAAGATTTGCACACAAGAACATTGTTAAGAATACAGGACAACAAACTCTGCATGGACGAGTGGACTGTCTTACACGTGTGTGCACATGAGCTCCTTTTCGGAAAACAGGAGATCTGCCCCTTCTTGAACAATAACAACATGCGATGTAAACAAATGCAAAGCAGTACCATATTTTATGGCTTCTTCTGCCTGTCCATCTTGTCTTTGGGCAAATTAGCGTAAAGGAAGACAAGTGATCTGACCTTTGAAGGCTTGAGGCGACTTCTCTGAGATCATCAGTCCGGTTTTTGAGAATCTTCTCTCAGAGGGAACTGATGTCGCCACAACACAGCTTCTTGGCCATCAGCTTGCTAAGCCTGGGGTACACAGGGGCCCGACTTTCCCACCACTTGAGGGGATCCTCATTTTTTGCAACAAGAGGCTCCTCTAAGTGGTTCGCACCTCCATGACAGCATCTGCTGTGGGGTTCCTGGCTGATTCTGTTCCCACGACCTGCTCGAGGTAGGAGATATAACAATGGGAGATGAAACAATTTTTGATGACATTGTGATATTAGATTGATGTCATTCTAGATGTAGAGAAAAAAGTTTGATACATTTAGCCACCCTTACATCCTCATGGAAGTAGCTCCAAACAACTGATTCAGCCGCGGCTGCACCGCCTGCTTCTTCCACTTCGACTGGTCGCTGGACGGCTTCGCTGCTGTCAGGACTGAGTCTTCCTGCTGCAGTTGATCTCCTCTGGAAGGTCTCATCTGCAGTTCTTGCATCAGCGAAAGCCATCCTCTTAAATCGAGGGTTAGCAACACCTGATTCTTCTTAAATCAATTAAGTTGTGTTCACACAGCTCACTTGTTGGATCACGTGTTGCTTTTGCTGGGTTGAAATGAAAACCTGCAGCCACACGGCTCTTGACTGGACCAGTTTGAGACCCCTGCCCTTTGACTAAACACCCCTGAACAGACCAACCTGAACCAAGCACTGAGGACAACCATGTTCTAAATAAATATATGCATTTGGTGGAGCCAAAGCTTGGTAGTTAAGTCTTTGGAAGCTAAACTGGAATTAAAGATCGGTGATAAGGCTCTAACAGGCTGTGTGGGGCTTCCCTGGACGGGGATCTCTTTTTGGCAGGACACCTGCATGCCACAGCCTGTTGGAAGAAGAGCAAAAACGCCGTTTCCATCGAGGAGAAAAGCCTCCAGTGCTGTTCTTTGCTCTTCTTCAAGATTAAATGTCGTCCAGCTCTGATCAACTGCCTGTTGCAGCATCCATGCTCAGCTCTGCAGCAGCTGCCATTGCTTTCAAGCGAGCAGGCGCTCCTCGCTTTCATCACTTCTAAAAGGCAGACTTAATATCCTCAAAGGATGCTGATTGGTCCTCACACTCCCAGGACGATGAAAACTCTGGGAGTGGGCAATGTCTCAGCCGGGTTATTTTCCCACTGGAGGAGCCAGGAATGAACCAGGAGGCCAGTTGTTGACGGAGGCAGAAACTGAGTTCACCTGCTAAAACCTGCTCACAGTAATTTGACACATTCTGTCCTTTATTGAGGAGTTTCTAAAAGTCCCTGTTGCTAAGAGTCAAAGTTGAAGTCCTACAAGTTCATGTTGGGATCAAGTTGAGTGATGAGGCAACAGACAAAGACAGAGGGACCAGAAACTGGACGGACAAGACAAAGTGCTTTCTTTTATAAATTGTAAAAGACAAACAACCTGGTCAAGACCCTCAGCATCCTCACCTCTAAAAAACTGATGTTGTTCACATCATTAATGAGTAAAGACACAAAGTACTTTGTTCTTTGTTTTCATTTTAATTATATTTGTTCCTTAAATACAAAACTGTCATGAAATCAATGAAATTATTGACAAAGATATTGGACTGTAATCCCATGTAAATGCAGTCTGACATCTTTATGACACTTTAAAAACATTCATATTTACACTTCAGGCAGATCAGTTCACATTTAGGAATCTTTGCTATTTTTCCTCTCTGCTTTTCTTTCTTCCTCTCCTTCATGGTGATCTGGGCCGTTGTCCCCTGTCCCTCTGTCTCTGCCCTGGTCTTTCCCTCCGTCTCACGCTCTCATTCTCTGCTTCTGGATCAGTCTCGTCTCCTGTCTCGCTCACGACCCCATGAGGGCCTGCCAGTGTGGGGGAGTTCCCTCTCAGGGGACCAGCGAGAGCCTCTGGGGGAGTCAGTGATGGTGGGTCTCTCCTGTCCTCATACTGGTCTGGTGGAGGTCCTCAGTAAGCCGGACCTGGAGGCAGCCCCCGTAAAAGTCAGGGGAGGTGGCTGCATGGGGGAGGACCAAAGAAATGGGGAGGAGGGGGCTGCTGTGGAGGAGGACCAAAGAAAGGAGGGGGAGGACCAAGGAAAGGAGGAGGAGGCCCACAGAAAGGAGGGGGAGGACCAAGGAAAGGAGGAGGAGGACCAAGGAAAGGACCACAGAAAGGAGGGGGAGGACCAAGGGAACGAGGAGGAGGCCCACAGAAAGGAGGAGGAGGACCACAGAAAGGAGGGGGAGGCCCACAGAAAGGAGGGGGAGGCCCACAGAAAGGAGGAGGAGGTGGCTGCTGTTGGGGAGGACCACAGAAAGGGGGAGGTCCATGGGGGAATGCCAGTGGTGCCGGTCTCATGCCATTCTGTCCCTGAATCAGAGGAGGTGGGGGGTGGTTGGATGCTGGAGGTTTCTGGCCAGTTGCAGCCTGGTGAGGATCTCTGCTCTGCCTGGGATCTCTCCACTGGCTGATCAGAGGAGCAAAGGATGAGGACCTCACCAGCTCGTCCACCTTCTTGCCAAGCAGCAGCAGCTGACTGAGGTCCAGCGCAGCACCACTGGTGCCTGCTGCTGCCACCTCAGGCTGCTTGGAGGCTGCAGGCTTGCTGGCGGTCTGAACAGGGTCTTTAGGCCCCTTGGAGCCCTCACAGGGATCGTACTCCTCATAGAAGTCGACCCTCCTGTAATCATACGGCCGGTCGACTTCATCCTTCACTGCCCGCTTCTGTTTGGAAGCGAGGAACTGCTGCACAATGGGGTCTGGCAAGGTCCTCTTCTTGAAGACGATGTCGAGGACGGACCGATAAGGAGCGGCAGCTGCTGCTGAGGCCTTACCAATGGCAGCCTTTGGGGCACTGACACCAGAGCTGCGTCTGGCCAAGCGTGGGTCCCTGAGTCTCCTGCTGAAATAGCAAACGCTCCGAGGGACCGAACGCATTTTGCTCATTGTGGTCTTGTTTGTTTTGCAGCCGCGGGGTTTAAATGTCTTGAATGATGAAGCAGAGTTTGTGACTACATGATCTGTTCTCTCTTATAGGTACTGAGGTTCATGTGTCATTTTGGGATCAAAGACTGAATTCTGAAATTCAAGAACGTAGTCAGTTGACTGACTTTGATCTTCTGTCTTTGATCTCAAAGTTCTGTGTATGATCTGACTTCAGTGTGATGTGATGATCAAAAACAAGATCACAGACAGAACTGCTGCCAGAGTGAGATCACAGCTCACACATGAAGATCACAGATCACACGTGAAGATCACAGATCACACATTTATCCCATGAAAACACACACACGTATACACACACACACATATATATAGATGTATACATATAGACACATATAGACATACATGTAGATGTACTGATGTATCTGAGACACAACTCCTCTGTGCCAATGTGACAAAGATGTCAGCCGGTGTTTCATGAAGCGTGACTCTACCAAGATGAGCTTTTTAAACTTTCTTGAGAAAACCTGTCTGAAACCAAAGTCATGTCATTTATTCATTATACAACAAAAACTACGTGCAAGCTATTTTAATGAAGAATTTTACAAATGAATATAATAGGAGGAAAGAATTTACCACATTTTGATGGAATTATATCTTAAATCAACATATAAAATTCCAGGCCCAGCCTTTATTCACTCTTTCATCCGTACGCTTCTGATCTTTTTCCTCCATTTTCTGACGCTGTGTAGCAGAATCAGTGCTGCTCCAGTGAACGGTGGCTGCAGGAGCAGCTCCACCTTCCAGACAGCACTAACATCTGTACCATTACAAGCAGCTGGAGCAAGCAGGCTAATTTAACTTAGCACAAGTAGCCGAGGGCTAACAGTTCAACAGCTTTGTTCAGCAGTTTCAAAGATTTGTTTCCTGCATTTCAAACTTTGTTTTTAAGCCTTGGTGCTGGAGGCGCTATGGTTGTCAGTGTGATATGTCAGGACCACTTTAGGATGCTTCTAACAATTTGGCCCAAATGTCCACTGGGACTGCAGTGTTTCAGTCAGTTTACATTTCAATCCTGCGATCCTCCTCAACTCCTTTAAAAAGTCTCAAGTTCACTGAGTACACAACAAAGTTCTGTTTGTACTGTTTGAAAGACATGAACACAGCCATTTTCATTCCAACAACCATGAAAACATGAATTTAATTCATTTTGGCCAACATTCCTTCAAACTTTGTAGTTCCTACCAGTTTCCACCAAATGGCGCCATTTTACCAGGTTTGGCTGATGAAGCAATCACGTGCTTTTCCGACCAGAGATGCTGCATGCTCATAGACACATATGCAAGTGTGTGTGTGTGTGTGTCAATGTTATCACATTGCTGTTCTGAAGCCCCCCCCCCCCCCCCCCACACACACACACACACTTCTCACATGAATCTCAGCTATTATTGTCGTCAGTGGCTGACTCATTAATGACTGACAGCTGTGTTCGTCCACAACAGCCTTTCCAGAGCCACGGGTCACAGACCAGATTTACGTTTGGCTCCCAGTTGGTAAATTTCCTCACCAGCTGGTGAATTTATTTTTAAAATTCAACTACAGTTTGATTGCATGCATTTCCACGATGTGTTGTTGAGACCAAGTGTGACTTTCCACCTCTGTCTCTCTCTATCCCCCCCCGTGACAACCCTGGTGCCAGTTCACATCACCTGCATGTGCCCTCAAGGTGGCTGTGCTGATGTGCAAACTGTAACGTCACATCACGACCTGCATGATGTCGTTTAAACGAAAATACGAGATCGACTTCTTAAATGTTGGCTTTACCAGCAGCTTCAGAGATGGAGGTGAGAGGCCTCAGTGTGTCGCCTGTGGTGAGACGTGAGCAACGAAGTTAGAAACTCAACAAACTGGAGAGACACTCCAGACTGAGAACCCTCGGCATCGTGACAAGCCAACGAGTTCCTCCTGTGCAAAGATGGTGCTTTGACAGTGGAAGATGCGGTGCAGCCCAGCACCGCATCTGGAAAAAAACTTCCCCCGATGGTGATTTTTAAGCGCAAAACTATGCCGAAAGACCAACTCCTGAAGGTGAAATGTGTCCTCTCGTGTCCGGTGGTTTTCACCATCATGGATGATGCTCCTGTCTTGTTTACAGCCCTGCTCAGAGGCAGGGCAAACGTCAAAGGCACTTCTTCCATGTTCACGATGTTGTCTGGTCCGTCTGTCTTTCGTCTCATAAATCTGAAGCACCATGACGATCCTCCATTGAAATCTTCAATATTAATTTCGCGGGCGATTGTTTTGGCTTTGAGTCGGCTCTGCACGGTGGATACACCTCGGCCGCCAGCTCTCTGAGTGTTAACCCAGTTCTCAAGGATATTTTCGAGTTCGGGCCACCTGCCTTTCGTCTTTTGGCATTGAATGAGTTCCTTCCGCTGCCGTCTCCAGCGCCGCACCATGGATTCATTCACGCCAAGCTGACGCGAAGCAGCTCTCTTCCCTTCCAGTCCAGCCGGATCGATGGCCTTCAACTTAAAAGCGGCATCATATGAACTTCTTCTTGTGCTTTCCATGATGAGGGGGTGAGGATTAGAGTCGAGTGTGAGGGCTGAATATAATTTCTCCGTTGTACCTGCTGCTTCTTGCTAAATAAAAATTAGCGCTTTCTTCTTTGCACTTAAACTTCCCGCCAGTCTCATTTTTGCACTTCCCGCTAAAGCGCCCCCTGGCGGGTGAAGAAAAATCTGCGAAAAGCCGCGCCTTTGCATAAGCCACATGGTCCAAAGCCTGGGAAAAAAGTAGCGGCTTATAGTCTGGAAAATACGGTAACTTTAATGTTCCCTTGTGTTCTGTGCATTTGAATTGTCAGCTTCATGTGTAGTTGCACTGGTTAACATACGTTAGCTAGTTGAACAGAAACATGTTGCTAGGAAGCTAACGGTAGTGTTAGCATTACCTTTTAAGAAATTTGCTGGCTTTGTGGATGAGGCAGTGAATTTGTATTAATCAACATTATTTTGACAGCAGAAGAGAGGATGAAAGAGAAATGAATGTAAGAGAAAGGGACAGAGACGAGAGAGGGACAAACAGAGAAAGTATTGGGTGGGAGCGCTCTCTCTCTCTCTCTCTGTCTCTTCATGTCTGTGTGTGAGCGATGGCCATTTTCATGTCTACTTAATCTTGCAGATGTTCAGGGGTGGAGCAGTGATTTTAAATGTGGGGTTGTTCCAGGGGAGGCGCATGAGCACCACACCTGCATGCCTTTGACTGTTTCCCCTTCCTAAACGAAGGCTCCCTGACAGCATCCCCAGGCTCTTCCAACAGTCAGACATTATTTCACGATGAACAGGCATATTTATTAAAACAAATTGAATCTATTATCATTTTTCAAGTTTTTTGACAATTTTTTTTTTAAAGTTCAGTCATTCATATCACACGTCCCACGTTCAACACACTTTAAAATACAGACAGCCGTCCCGATGGAACAATTTGGAAAGACTATGGAAGAATTTACCTGCACCAGTATAATCAATATCTACACTGGCTTTGTTGGGGGGGGAAATGTTAATTGCTTTAAAAAAAAAAAAACCTGTCTCATAGTTTATGATATGAATTTCATTATTTATCATCCCTTTTGACTTTGGCGATGACCACTATTTTCATAAGCCTTTTCTGGCTTCCACCTCTCCTGCACAATGCTTCCCTTGCTTCTTCCAGTTTGGATGCAGCCACACTCAAACGCTGTCACTGAAAAGATCTTGTCACAGCTCGGGCGCGCTCCTGCGCAGCTGCTCACAATCTACAATCAGCCCACCTGACGCTGACGACAACACCGCACTCCATGAAGGCCGGCGCGCCTTCGGTGGATAACCTTCCCGGCGCTCTTCCTCTGGATCCGACTACATTCCCCCGATCCCCGCGCTGTACCTCCGCGCTCCCATGGACCTGCTGCCTCCCCCGAGCCCCGCGTTCTGCCTCGTCGTTCCTATGGACCTGACCCGTCTGTCCAGCCCCCCCTCCTAAGGACTCCCTCTACTAACCTCAGACCCTGGTCCTCCCGCCTGCCCTCGACCCTCTCCAAGCTCCTCCCCCGGACCTCACTTGCATCCAACATCCCGCTGGTATATTTCCCCCTTCACATAGTCACTGCCCCATACACTTGTTTAGATGCTCACCCCAGTTTTCTTTGTTTAATAAAGTCCTAGGTTAAGATTTGCTCCTGGCTCCGTGCCGCCTCCTTCCCTGTGACCGCTCTGTTCTCATCCAGACTGGTCTTTGTTGCTGTCTTGAGACAATCAGACTTTTCATGTGTCCTGAATCTCTCAATGGCCTTTTTCCAGTTTCTGAAGCCTGGTGAAATAAATGCAGGCTCTGCGTTCTTTGCTGGTGGTGAAGAATCTGTGTGAAACGCTTTGGAGCAGGAAAAACACAGCACACCTTCTAGACGAGGACTAAAATGGAGCCACGGGAGTCGGAAGTCAGTGTCAATATTCCTGGACAAGGGAGAGTTGATCTCTGTAAACTGAGAACAAACCTGATTCTGATGAGGAGTTTAAAATTTTCTTTGCATTTAAAATGAAATAAAACAAACCATCCTTAATCTAGATTTTCTTTTAGAAACCAACAACATAACATGTATCTTAATTAGATGGCCAAACTGTCAAACTAATTTGAACCTAACCATAAAATTTGTTACTGTAGCCAATATTTACCAAACTAAAAGGTGGCCTCATGTAATCTCTGTGTATTAATGTGCAATATGTGTGACCTCAACCCTTTCAAGTCATGTTTCATTTTCAGGACAACCTGGACAATAAAAAAAAAAATGTGCTGAACTGATGTCACATGAGTGGATTAAAAGTTGTGACTACAAAAAGAAAAAAAAAACAAAATGGAAATTGAATTTCAAAGAATTTTATTTAAAAACCAAATGCACAGATCAACAGCGAAGAGGCTTTTTCTACTTCAGGCGGGCAGATGGTTGGCCAGCCCTCAGCCACCAGGAGAAAACAACCCCAAAGCCAGAGGGCCTTTCAAGGTTGTGTGTCATATTTATTCATCTTTATTAAGCGAATCCTCTCTTTTCAACACTGGCAGACAACCTTCTTATCTTGCCTTAAGTTGATCTTTGGCTGCTCCTGATTGGATGCTACCATCAAAAAACAAAGGAAGAAGAAATCAGGGCATCTGATTGGTCGAGCGACTGACCAGAAGTTGTCATTCTTTACATCAAGCCCACAGAGTGGACATAAAAAGCCTCACAGTAGAGGTCCAGCATCATAGTTTACACGTTTTTAATCACAAATACATGAAATATTGAACCGCTATCATGGAGTTGTCACGGTGACGCTGCACTTTATGGCTGGATTGAAAACTCTCTCAAAAAGATATAATTGGCCTGAGCCCAGCGTCGATCGCCAGAGGAGTGAGCTTCTGATCACTACTGTCCCCCAATAAGTTCTGATGTGTGTGGCGCGGTGCGGGGGGTCACCGCCGACAGAGATATTCCTCTGCACTCACTTACCAGCACATGACAACTTGACTTGAAAAAGAAGTCCATTTTCTGTTGCTTCTTCCTCTTTGGCCTCTCTGCCTCCATCTTATCGCTCTTCTCTTTCTTTTCTTGAACAGTGTTGTTCACTGTCCGCCATCGGTGAGTGACAGAAGCTCCGACTGGCTTCTTCAGACTGACGTACAACAGTCTGTGTTGGGGTGGATATCTGTTCAGTTTGACCAATGACTTCACGCAGCGCAAGGGGGCTGAGGTTCGCTCTAGTTTGTATGTTGGTGCACCACGTGGGCGGGCATTACATACATTTGGAAAATGTGGGGGGATGAAATCATCCCTCCATCCATCTTCCCCCTCTTCTCCTGTTCAGGGTGGTGGGGGTGGAGCCTATCCCAGCAGCCTTCCCCCTGGACAGGTCACCAGTCCATGGCAGGGCCAACACATAGAGACAGACAACCATTGGCTCTCCCAGTCACACCTACGGTCAGTTTAGAGTCTGGATTAACCTGGTCCCTCTTGATGTCTTTGGACTGTGGAGGAAGCTGGAGTACCAGAGAGAACCCAGCAGGAACAGGGAGAACATGGAGACTCACCCAGAAAGACCCCGTGCTCCAGCCGGGGCTCCACCCACAACCTTCTTGATGGGGGCCACAGAGAGGACCACTGCTCCACCGGGCCACCTGGGATGAAATAATGTTGCTGTAAAAGTGGGGGTGTCGAAACATCCCCATGGGTGCGACGCCCATGGAGATGTTGGCTAACTTTCGGCAAGTCGCTGATTGTTGCAGTGTCATGGTGGGTCCCAGGAGTCTTCCAATTTCTGTTCCGGTCAACACTTCCACCTCCTGGTCAGCAGGTGACGCCTGCAGCACTAATCTAGTCTCCTGGTTACCAGGCTGAGTCAAGTAACCAGACATGGTCAGGAATAGCGGTAATCAGACAGACAAGTCATGTGGTCGAAGCAGAAACAATACGAGCGTGTCCAGTAACCTCAACCTTTACTCACGCCGCTTCCTTGATTTGACCCTCCAACGTGCCCGAGTGCAGCAGCTGTCCTCATGTACAGCCCATTTATTGACTGAGTGGTCTGACCTGGTAAACCTGCACCGCTATCGAAGAGTAAACCGTTTCTGGCAGCGTCATCACAGATGTGCGCGCACAACCAGGGGACAGAAAGTGGGACATTTCTCATTGTTGACAAGTGGAGTCAAGCTAAGAAAGACCATGAGAAAGAGTTGT
This sequence comes from Aulostomus chinensis, assembly GCF_037954235.1. NCBI lineage: Eukaryota > Metazoa > Chordata > Actinopteri > Syngnathiformes > Aulostomidae > Aulostomus > Aulostomus chinensis. Next base: position 20,436,859 of record NC_141341.1, on the reverse strand, counting down.
TGTAGATGAGTAAATGAGGATTTAAATTGTCAGTGGTGGGAGATCGTCTCAAACTCCAGTTGTAGACCTTCCTCTGAAAGTTGCTCACTCTCCACTATTTACATCCTTGCTCACTGTACAGCCGGCAGCCTTCGATGGTTGAACCGACAACTGATGGAGAACGTAGATTCATTCATCCAGCGATTCTGAGAGCAGAAACACATCAGTGGGAAAATTGCACCCTCTAGTGGAGACACGAAAGCTGCAAATTTCACCTCCTTGACATTCTGGACTCAATCGCCACACAAATATGTCTGAAGGTTCAGATATTACTGTTTATTACTGTTACGCTGATTAGAATAAGCTTTAAATTAGCTTTTAATTTTAAATATTAACATTCCCATTCGGTAAAAATGACATATCCTGTTCCACTTATTCTTTCATCAATTGTACAGTTTCTTCCATGATGGATTTGAGATTCACAGTCAGCAACATCGCTGATCAAGTCTTTCGACGGTAACCAATCACCAGTTCTTGAGCACTGCTAGCGTAACTCTACTTTCATCACAGCTATGACCCGTAGCTGGACGTCTGTGTCACCAGAGATCCAGAACCACCTTAGATTCTCCTCCATTCAGGTTTTATCAGTTCAGCTGAACGCTTCCTGTTCTCCTACCTGCTCTCTAGAAGTTGAGGTGAAAGGTCGATGAGGAACATGTATGAAATGACACTTGGTGATGTTTCCAGAAACGACACCTACAGACACGCCCCTGGGTGAGGTCACCGTGTCTGAGCGGAGGATTCTCAAACAAAATCATCCAAATGCATTCAAAGGGTTTGGTGCAATGAACCATGTTGCAGTTTTTTCAGTACATGAAAAACACAAGTGTTCAGAGAGGTTTTTTTTAAAGGTGGCTCTGAATCCTTCAGTTGGTGAACAGAAGATGAAGAGAGACCATTCCAGGTCATGTGGTGCACACATTAACACCTGAGCTGAGCAGGTCACCGCAAAACGGGCTCCAGATGATCAGGAACCGGGATTCTGATCACATCGAGTTCCACGCAAACACCACACCACAAGAATCAAATCTAAGCTGGAGTAGATCAGTGCTTCTCGTGTTGGTCAGCATCCTTCCGCTCATGTCTGTAGCCTCGTTCTGCTCAGGGCCTGGTTCTGGTTCTAGACTTGCTCCCAGCACGCAGAAGGGTTTGTGTCCTGATTCGTGTTCGCAGCAGGATCAGGTGGTGGTCATTTCTACAGCATGTCACTTTAACCCGACACCCAGGAGGGAGGTGTGACAGCCCCAGACGCCAGCTGGGTGCCAGCCGTCAGTCGTGTCTTCACGCTAAAAGTCCTCCTGGTTCCTGACGCAGGCACCCCATCAGTGTGCTAAACAGGTGAGGTGCTGCTCCCAGGGGGATTGAGCGCGGTGTGCACACCTGCTCCATATGGCGAGCATCCTCTTACGATGTCAGACGATGCACATCAAATTGAATTGTCCAGTAACTTAAAATGACGGGACATTTGTCAGCATCAAAGCCAGAAGTGCTCGTCGTCATTGTGTCTCGTGTTAAAACAGCAATGTGAAGCATCAGGGCGCTGTTCTGGGTCTTTGTTACTTCCAGCACACACGAGCATAGACAGACCAGGTGTTTGTGTGTCCACGGCTTGTGGGTGTTGCAGGTAAAACAGCTGCTCAGCTCCGCCCATGTGAGCCCCATGAGAATATTTAGATGTGAAGTGAGACAGAAAGACCACAGCGACGGTTGGAGGGCCCAACTTTACTCTTTTGATAATCATCTCAAAGTCATTTACTGTCAGGAGGACGTCTCAGCTTCGTGCTGCAGCACGAGCCTCTGAAGTTGTGTTCACACAAACACTCGGCGCGACGCCAGAGACCGTTACCTTAGCCATTACTGTGACATAGCGTGCCCGGCGATCAGGAGACAAACGGCCGCCGTGTCTGCCAGAGCTGTGACGTGGAATATTTGACTCAATGTGATGGAAGTTGAAATAATTGCTTTCTGCCTGGAAACACTCGGGACAAAAATAACAAACAAGGTCAAAATACAGATAGAACTCGTGTGTGTGTGTGAGTCCGTTTGGTCTGAACACAGTTTTATTATTATTAACAACACAAAACCCATCAGGAATCATCAGTACTGGTTTGTGACACGTGTGTGAGTACAAACTACACCAACACAGGAAGTGCAGCTGGACAGGTAGTGCAAAGGTGCGGAAGTGCAGATCATCAACAGGGCTTCAAGTCAGTGGACCAGGAGAGCACCCCTAAACACCAGGAACACCCTCGGGTACGCGGCTCCTCCGGGTGTACAACGGTGCTGACAGGACTGTGTGTTAACTAGCAGGGGGTGTGTGTGTGTGTGTGTGTGCGTGTGTGTGTGTGTGTGTGTGTGTGTGGTGTGCATGGCCATTCCAGTTAGTTGGTGGAGGTATTCTGGATTAACAGTGAGCTCAGCTGGTGTCTAGAGTGCAAGTATGTGTCCATTACAGATCATTACACATCATCATTCCTGGTCACACATCTACACGGAGGCAGAATCATGCAGCTGAAGGTTCGAGGCATCCAGGTTCACCCACGACTGTGGACAAACACACTTAGACTGGAACACGGCAGCACCTGAGAGGAGGGGACATCATTGGCTGACTGGAGCCGATCAGAGTCTGTGACATCACGTCACCTGAGAAGTGACAATAATTTCCAATAAAAGTAGAGAGAATACATGTCTTAGTTCGTCCACAAGAGTTCCTGTCCTGACAGAAATATTTAGTCTTCCATGACCAAATGTAGTGTGAGATGTGACGATCATTCGTTGGCGTGTTGAGGGACCCGTGTCCACCATCGAGTCCCTCAGATCCCGGCTCGCTCCTGTAGGGAGGTCTGTTGTTGTAGTCCAAATTAAACCAGTGACCAAAAAGAGGAGGGGACAAGCCACAGCATCAGCCACAGCACCAAAAATACAAGGTTTTGTTTTGTCCATCCTGGGATGTGGGCGCTACACGGGGGCTCTGTGGAACCCCCCCATGTAGATAGGAAGGATTCATTGTAAGCAAACGAGAATATGACTCCTAGTTTTAGATGGACCTGGGAGCTCATTAGCCTAGCATAGCATAAACTGTGAAGGCAGGCCTGCGTCTGTGCTAACCTCACATCCTCTCACATCTCATTTCATCCAAAGTTTCTAAAGACATTAGATTTATGTGAAGTTCTTCATAAATACCGTGGATTAAAGATACAATAGACAACAATTGTAAGACAAAATATTTGAAATAAAAAAGAACTTTTGGAAAGGTGCAGAATTAAAGTCTAAATTCACCTGAAAAACATTATAGTGGTGAAATAATTATTTTACCATTTTTCATCAGATCGAAAATGCTGACAATATTAATATCCCAGTGGGTTGGCTGATAAACGCTTGAGGATCTGTGAGTCAGTGAGTGAGCACCTTGATATCAGGTGCATCGATGTGAGGTCACCGACCACAGGAGCCCAGGAGCTGCCAGACGGAACGTCAGAGGAACGTCTGAGAACCGTGGGGCTTTGTTCCGTTATGATCTCAGATGTTATCACGCCAACAAAGGAGCACGGCGAGGGTCAACATTGGTTCAGCAGCTCTACGCTGGTCCGAGCTGCAGGGGCCACTTTCTGATGGACAGCTAAGCTAACGTTCGCTAACTAAAAATAGCAATAACTCAAGTTAGCAACTTTAGCCTCTAACAAGTTCACGTTGTTATTGTTAGTGAGTGACATCATCACCACGGTGACGAGATCGACCACAAGACTTGTCTGATTACTGCGATTCCACCTGTGGTTCGTTGAGTCAACCTGGTAACCAGGAGACTAGATTAGTGCAGCAGGAGGGAGGGAGACACCTGCTGGCCGGGAGGTGTAAACACAATTTCCAGTTTTCATTTTGTGTGTGAGACAATTAAACTGATCAGATATGACTTGTGATGTCAGAGCTTTCCAGGTGTCAGTATTCAAACTCGAGGATGTGAGCCATGCTTCCAGTGCTTAAACTAAGCTAAGCTAGCTGTCCGCAGCAGTGTAATGCACAAGTATTACCGTGGTAATCACTAGCTTGTCCATGCTAGAGCATCGGCTGATAAGTGGCTGTCACATTTTGACCGTGATGAAGTGATAACATCAACCCCCTCCAGTAAAGGTCAGCTGATGAGCTGGGTTTACCCCCTAGACTGCCGTCTCGCTGAGTTACTCAGAAGGTGTTCAAGTCCAGGTACGGTACGGACGGCACATAAAGCCCTAACATGAGCACCGACCCTCAAATCCGGTGGAGCCAGGAAACTCTCAAGCACAACAAAAGAAAATTGGCAACAGTACTTGGAAGGTTTGACAGAAAATGCAAGTGTGGAGAATCTATCTATGGCTTTGGCACTGGCACAGCAAACGACCTCCAACCATAAACAGCCTACTGGGATGGTTTTGGGGTGGAGCCACTCTGACTTGGGTCGAAGCCAAATTCAGGTCAACATGCAGTACAGTGAGGTGCTACTACGCAGGGTGGGGGCATGCAGCAGGCCCGGCAGCGGTGGGACAGCTCTGATACAGGCCTGCTCAGGAGCGCGACGGCTCAGACGATGGCCCTGAGCTCCTCGTCAGTCAGCTGGTTGACCGCCATGATCTTCCTCAGCTGCTCGCCGTACCTGGCCTGATCTTGCATGAAGTGTGGGATTCGGATGTTCTCCATCTGAGCTAGAGCTTTCAGACGGTCCACATCTTCAAATGACACCTGAGACCACGAAGAAAGAACATCATAATCAGCAGGAAGACAAGAGCAGAGAGAAGCCAACTGCAGATTGCAGCGGTCTAGAGGCAGAGGGTGCTGGCGAGGACGACCCCACCGGCTCTACCTGCTGGAGCAGCCGGGGGGCCTCAGGCTGTCACCTGCCTCATGACGAGAGCAGAGTGAAAGCTGAGTATCAGTCCGTGCTGGAACCATCAGCCGGGCAGTTGGTCCTGTAACACAGCCGAAGGTCTGCTCAGAGTAGGAGACGCCTGGCGCGTCCCAGAGTAACTGGAGCCTCACCTTTCCCAGAGCCATCAGCAGAGGAAAGTTGATCTTGTCTCTGTATCGCAGGATCTTCAGGATACCGTCCAGGTAGACCTGGTCTTTACTGAAGCATCCTGCAACAGGAGGCATCACACAAAACAAATCCAATGTTTAAAGACTGACACTGTTTAGTTTAGCTGCCAATTTCTGATCGTTTATATTAATATTCAGAAAATGCATGTGTCCATGCTGGTAACCCCACAGCGCTGTTGGCAGGTTGTGTCTCAGGGTTCAGACGATAAGCAGCGAGTTTCAGCTTTAGAGCTTCTCGCGGGTTTTCAAGCTTCTTACAGGATTCTGAGTTTTCAAAACAAAATAGGATCAATGTCCTGTATCTGGTGAGCTGCAGACCTGGCTGGGCTGTGTCACTCTGGCCTCTCTTGGCTCGGACGCAGTAGTCCCAGCGGGTGTTGGGGTCCTGGACAAATCTGCCTAGGTTGTGAAAGAGCTGAGAGAAGGACATGTGGCTGGCCTGGTAGACAGTGTAGTAGAGCAGGGCGGCCCGCCACAGCGTGGGGTCTCTCCTGAACAGGACACTGTGGATGCTGGCCAAGCCTTCCTCAGTGGGGTTCAGAGGCTTCAGGTTATGCTTCTTCCTGCCTGTACTGCTGCTCCACGCCTGGTGGCAGTTGTTGATGCTACGGAAATAATGAGTGCCTGGGGGAGAGAGACATGATAGCACAGCAGATTCAGGTTCATGCCGGCTACGTATATTAGAGGCACCCGCCCCCCCCACAACACACACGCTCACACACTCCATTTACCAATCTCATGCCTCAGCATTCCCTCCAGCCAGTGCTCTCGGGCAGTGGAGATGTTGATGGTCAGTGTGGGTCGGCTGTTCACCACCGTCATGGAGGCTCTGGACAGGAGGTCATCCGTCACCTGGACAACGATCTACCAAGACATGCGACACCCACTCTCAGCTCCCATTCAACCCGGTCTGTTACATTTATACCAACTCAACAACACAATTAAAAGATCATTTGACAGTTTAATGTCCAACGAGGACTCACTCCGTGGGGAGGGAAAGATGCCACAGGAATTTCAAAATGAATGTCAATTTTAAGTGAATGCTTTGCCGCATCGATGTCAGTGGCCTGCTGCACGTTAAACGGCTGCAGATCGACGGTTTGTCTCCCCGCTGGTGCCACATTACTTAGAATTACTTCATTCACTTGGTTCCCAGTGGAACGCCAGTCTGGGGCGCGCGGTTACACCTGCTGTGTTTGGTCCCCAGACATCTGTCACTGCCTCCGTCACCAGATGGAGTCAAGGTGTCAGTCCCCAACCCACCCACCTGTCGGGGGTGCGGCCCCCACCGGTACAGCCTCCAGTGACACACACACATCCTGACCTTGGTAAAGTAACAGCCAAAGACCAAGACTATGCATGACCCACAATGCAACACGATAGCAGGATGTCAGCTTGTGTCAGCTGCCTGAGAACAAATGAGCTGAGGATGTAGCTTGCTAAGCGCCACAGCCGTCGTGAGCTGGATGACTCAGGTCCCCCTCCTCCAGGTCCACACACAGGAATAACTATGATGTAATTAAATACAAACGTATCCCAGAGTTGTGCGCACGCACAGTGTTTCCTACAACAGTCCAGTATGTCTGCTGCGTTGAGTGGAGCGTTAATAAAAGCGTGATGTAATGTGTGTTTGTGTTTGTTACATAAGCAGAGCTGCAGGACGACTCCAGTGAGGTGAAAGGCTGAACTTTTCTGGGGCTGAGAGTCGATCTGATGCTGTCAGGATGATGAGCAAATGAACCAGCACACAAACACTTCTGGTCTTTTTATATCCTTTAAGAGTCAAACTGTGAGAATAAAGGGAAGCACCTCCTCCATCAGGACTCTCACCTCCCCCATGCAGCCCTCCTTCTCCATGTACTTCTTGACGTTGTGCCAGATGCGACTCTTGGTGAGCAGGTTGCCTCCGGTGACTTGCTCAAACTTCTCATAGCTGCCGTATCGCTGCAGGGCCAGCTCCATGATGTGCACGGCCTGCCAGAGATGCGGAGACGCACATGAACATCAGAACAACCATGAATGTGAAAGCCCCCCTGCCTGATGACCCGCACCCTCCTGGAGTTGACCCCTACACACGCACCACTCACATGGTGCTCCGAAGCGGTGGAGGGAGATATACCTCAGATGTACCAGCAAGGACTTGAGTCCAGGAAGCATTTTTATCTGGCAGCAACATGCTGAGGTGAGCCTGTGTGGTCAGCGGTTCTGTTTCTATGACAACAGCATCTCCTGTACCAGGTCTTGTACTAACAGAGGTGGACTCCCCCTCGATCAACAAGCAGATCATTCGCAACCCTGAGCAGCACCATTCAGGGTCCTGCCCATCACATAAACCAGAACAAGCCTGTCCTCCATTCTCCTGGTTACCACGGTGACAAGTCCTGATTAATATGACCGGCCGCCTGAAGCCAGCAGAGATGTTGGCCCTCGTCCATATGAACATTCGTCACTGAGCAGCTGCAGCAGCGACATGTGACACGACAACAAAAACATCACGAATGAGTGCAGACGCGGCAACTGTGGGTACAAAGCAACGAAGGGGTTAAATCCACTGGCTCTCCCCAGATCTCTGATGACCAGAGAGAGAAAAACGATCACTTATTCTTGGTATCTACTGAAAGCAACATTTCATCACGATGGATGGGTCTGTCCTGCAGCTCAGGCCTCCACGAGTCCAAGAAGAGCACTGTGACACCTTCAACGGAGATGAAGAAAGTAGGACAACCAACCGCCTCCAAGCCTCCTCCACAGGATCCTTTGACTGGACGTCGCTTCCTGCTCCCTCTCTCCTCGCCTCACTAGCTGACGCACACTGGGCTGCTCAGCTACCTTTGCTCTCATCATTGATTTATCCGTCAGTTACTTTATTGATTTATTCATTAGTTGCTTGCAACATAAAATGTCAGAAAATAATGAAAAAATGTCATTGTTCCAACAGCCCAAGATGTCATCCCTCTATGTCTCCATCGACACTCCTGATATCCAGGCACTGTCACAGAGGACTGACGGAGCCAGACGGTCCACCCTGCAGAAGCTGCATCAGACACTTGGACACTCTTAAAAAACGACTCAAACTCATCCTTCATCAGAGTGGCTCTGGACACTGATGGATGGGCGAGCTGATGGCCCCAGCTGGAGTGAGAGCCCACGTGTGCGGCTGGAAGCTGAAGTGACTTGGCGGTGAGTCTCTGGGATCACGACCTGACAGGAGTGCTGACGCTCAGCCTGCCAGCTCAGCACCAACCTCACGCTCGGAGGACGGTGATGGAGATGTGACCCACCTCCTGTCACCGCCTCCGGAACAGAGAGCCTGCTGAGTGTCATAATGTTGATGTCCTGGCAGCGCTGCGGTGAGCAGCCCCCCCAGTCAGGGAACTGGACCCTGGACTGGGATTTTGTGGAACTGTACACAGTTTTCCTCCCTAAATATTAGCTTACTTAAAGTAATCAGTGGTTTAAAACTCATCAACTGCATTCAGACAGTACTGCTGTGACGTATACACAAGTAGTTGTGTACTTTATTCATCAACGCGCAGTGTGTGTCCCCTCACGTGTGTCCAAAAACAGTCAAAACATCCTTCCAGGGTCAAAGGTCGGATCTTTGACCCAAGGTTTGACCCCAAGTGCAGCTGGATTAACGGAATTCTCTGGACGGCTGCCATCAGAAGACCTGCTCACGTTCTGCAAAGGCAAAGAAAAGAAGCTTCAGTGCTTGGTTTCATATCTGCTTCGATGGAGCAAACACTGACCCGTCTGCGACAGAGGGAAGGGAGCGTACACCGTCCCACAATCCCTTGCAGCAGCAACAATAGCAACACCACACCTTCTGGCTGCTCATGAAAGCAGAAGGCCAACACGAGACGGGACTCTGATCAGCGGACCTGCAAACAGATATGTTGTTGTTTTTCTGTGTGTGTGTGTGTGTGTGTGTGTGTGTGTGTGTGTTTATTCTGAGTTTCTTTTTTAACGTCGTCCCTCGTCACGCGTGAACTATTTGACTGAGTGAACCTGGTTCATGTGGGCTGGGTTTTTGCCTCAGAGACACGTGACTGATCTTCATCAGGAAGGACTTGGTGCAGATGTGCTCACCTGCCAACAGAAGCGAGCTAGAGGACAGGAATCGTTCTTACCTGTGTCAAGAAGCGGTCGGAGGCATTGTTGTGGCGTGCGAGGACTGCTGGAGGAACCGGATTGCTGTACTCAAACTGTGGATTGTAACTGAAGTCAGACTTGAAGAACTTGGCCCTCTCTCTCTCCACGTTGGACGGCTTGATGGCTGCAAGGATGCAGAGCTTCTTCTCACTCTCTACTTCCTGTGTGACGGCTGCTTTGTGCAGCGCTGGCAGTCGTGTGCGAGGGGCGTTGGGGATGTAAGTCTTGTGGAGATGTGGGCCGGTGCGGGGGGTCAGGCCCATGGTGCTGCCCACCACCGCCATGGTCCGTGCTGGCTTTGGGAGGTTGACGTTGCCACCTGACAGGACACGTTTCGTCTGCGCAGGTCTACCGCCTCCCTCTGGAGCCCGTACCTTCTTTGAGCCCATTCCTGGGCGGTTTCTCTTACTGAACGTGGCGGCGCATCTCCCCGACGTCTTCGACCTCTTGTACAGGGACTGTTTGGGACTCTTCTTCTCTTCCTCAGCCCTCAGCAGGACGTTGTAGCTGCTCGAGCCAGAGCTGAGGAGGTCTTTGAGGACACTGGAGGAAACCTTCTCCAGGTAAACTTGGCTCGGACTCGCTGCCTCGGCCCGGTCCGCCGTGTTGAAGATGTACTTTTTGGACATTTCTACTTCTGGCCAGTGGAGTCTTTCTGAAAGGTGTGATGAGATGATGAACACAACAAGGAATTAAACCCTAAATCAGGTGTGTAGCAGGCAGCAGTGATGAAAATGATAATGAACCCTGGATCACTTGCTCCCCCCTGGCGTTTCATGTGACGTACAACGATTACATAATTAAGATCATCTGGAGCAATGCACCTTTTATCCCCTCAATGATACATGCGATGGTAGAAATGCCCCTAATTTGATGGCTGCCTGGTCGTTATGTCACGAGTTTGGTGGACATGCAGCTTCCTCCTCGTGCGACTGCGTCCTGCCATCACAGGAAGTTATTCTCATCATCTCATCACGCAGGGACTGACAGAGGAGCAGAGACATCCGGAGCACCGAAGACCTCAGCAGCACAGTCATGGAAGAGAGGAACTAAGGCCTGGTCTTTGTTGGCGGCTCGCACAGCAAATCAAACGCTGTGATGTAACACATCAGCTGAGACGCTGATAAACCAGGCGCGGGGTGAGTCTGTGGTTATTCAAACACACCATAAAAAGAGACTTTTTAAATGACTGACCAAATTCTCATGTCACCACACTTCCAAATCCTTCCATCCATTTTCTATACTGTTATCTGTTAAGGGTCAGGGGGTGGAGCCTATCCCAGTTGACACAGGGTGAGAGGTGGGGTTCACCCTGGATGGGTCACCAGTCCATCACAGGGTCTTGCTCAAGGACACTTGGACATGGTCACTGGGGAAGTGAGGATTGAACCAGCAACCCTTCAGTGGCTAGACGGCCACGCCACCACAGAGCCACGCCCCCTCCTTATTCCAAATCCCTTCTGTAAAAACCTTTGACCAAATCTTTAAAAAAAAGAAAGAAAGAAACCACATCTTTGAACTTGGTTCTGTCAAACGTTGTTTAACGTCCTCCTCTGCAGATCTACAGTTTCAACCATAGTTTAGTCAATAATACACAATTTGCTGTTTTGAACATAAAATTATCAAACACATTGAAAGTTATTGACTTCCATGGTTTCTAGGTGTCTATCAGTTATTGATTGATAATCACCAGCATGATTCAGCACCGTCAGATCCACGCAAACAGACCGCCTCAAGTCTCACTCCAGTCTGAAAACTCTCTCTCTCTCTCTCTCTCTCTCTCTCTCCCTCTCTCTCTCTCTCTCTCTCTCTCTCTCTCTATATATATATATATATTCGTGGGATAACTAACATCAGGCATGACTCTTATTTATTTCTTCTACTTATTTCAGCTGCGCAGCCTCCAGCTCAGCTTGTAGGGGACTGAAGTTCCCGTGACGAGCATCTATTAAGTTATTACGGTAAGCGCGATGCAACCGTATCCTGCCGTTTCCTGAGAGGTAATTAAAAACATCACCTGTGACGTTTATTGACTCCAGCATGCTCCGGTAAAGCTCCAGAAGCCCGTCTTACTGGTCCGAGGTCGGCAGCCTGGCTTCGTTGAGCGGCTCACGCGGAGACGTCGGGACCGCCGCGGGCTCGTCCGGAGGAACACCGACAAACACGACGACGTTTGGACGTTGATCGCCAGAAAAGCCGAGTTCCGCGAAGGCAGAAGCCTGACTGATCGGAGCCCGAACCGCCTGCGCTCCAGCTCTGCATTGACTAATCTGTTTCCATGGTTACGCTGTCAGCTACGCAAGGCACGCTGGTGTTCATGGGAAATGAAGTCCGTCTGACTGCAGTGCCTTTAGAATTAAATTATTCTGATGATTCAAACTCCGAGTTTTGCTGACTGGATGTCAGTCCAGCGGGAGGTGGGAGGGGGGGCATCTAAAAATACCTCGCGCCGCCGTGGTATTTTCGTCGTTCTTGGGGATAAAAATAAAACGAACTCGGTGAGACCTAAAAGAGGCTCAGCGATCCTCAGCAGCCCTGGGAGGCTGGCTGCAGTCTGGGTCCTGAATCCGGGCCCTGCATGCTAGCAGACGGGACCAAAGG
>NC_141341.1:20290000-20410000 GCF_037954235.1 Aulostomus chinensis | reverse complement strand
ATACCTATTAGCCGAAATATCGCTCGAGTACTACGATCCGGAATGGACCCGTTTACTGAGGTGAGTCGCTGAGTTACCGATACCTCACGGAACCTGGCTGCGTCATCCGACCCAACCTAACTTTCCCGTTTCAGATCGTGATTACGTCAGATACATGTATGTATGTATGATACTGTATGTGTTTGTCCAGCCACTGACGTTGCTGTCCAAGTATTCGGAGTAACGTTGATACATTGAAGTAATACTGGTGTAAACTATGTCACGTGCACGTCATTTCTTTGTCCTGACGTTTGTCAGCAGCGTCTCGTCCCCCTGAACCTGTTCAGACTCTTGACGATGTGGTGCTAGTCACTTCAGCAGGGCTGCAGTTCCCAAACGAAGGCGATGTCCCACAGTGACTTCATGGATTCTATTGTTTAATCACACTTCCGTCCACTTACAGTCAAGCAAAGCGGTTCCAGCCTGTATGAGTCCCCACTGCTGCCATGAAACCGCTTCATAATTAATCACTTCACGTCCTCATCACTCCATCTCCATCTAAGGTGATGCAGCTCTGTGTCAGCAGCCCTGGAGACCAGCCAACGTTCACTTTTAACGGATTTTTTCCCCCCCTCAAGCTCCAGTTGCAGGTTGAAACTAGAAGTTATTTATATCTGCTTGATCACGCCTCTCCTGACTCCAGAGCCCCGCGAGTTCCTGGATTGGAACGTTGGAATCCCAGAGTTACAAGCAGGAGTGGCTCATTGGGAAGGAATGCGTGAGTGTGACTTCAGGTTTTCCACAGGAGAAAACAAGGAGGAGTTGTGCTGCAGGAATGTGTTGTGGCTTGAAGAGTTAACGCGCGCTGCAGTAAATCGGACTGAGTGGCAGGCAGTGCTGGAGGCCAGGGGACAGAGAAAAGAGGAAGGAAGAAGGGCGAGCAAACAAAGACCTTTTTATCTGTGCTGGAGAGAAATTTCCAGCAAGAGAGTGAAAATATTTGTGGTTTAATGAAAAAGACGGTTTATCAGAGTCCCAGTCAGGAGGGCGTAGTCCCGCAGCGCAGCATTCACCCTGCTCATGTGGGGGTCCTGAAGGCTGCCCTGTGCCTCCTCAGATTAATGATGGTTCTTGGTCAGCGTTTTGTCCGACTGCAGGTTTTCTTCAGGTGCAGCATGTCAAGCTCGTCGGGTCACCATAGAAAACCTGTGGTTTTTATTCCAGCCTGTGGCTTGTAAAGAAATAGAAATGTTAAGAAGCCTGTGGAGCATTGAAGGTTTCATGTTAAGACCACTGTGAAAATGTACATATTTGAATCTTTATATGCCTTTTTTGACTTTTACCTCTTGTTTATTGCTTGTTTACTTATTTGCCGTTTCCAACTTTACTCTCCATTTGTGCCGCTTTACTGTAAATTTGCAAGTCGTGGGGTTAATAAAGGTTTATCTGATCTAGTCTTGTCTTCAAGTGTACGTTCATCAACTCCTGTATTTCCCTCCTAACCACTTCCAACTGCTTTTGTCCCGTCAGAAACTGTTGGAGCGGACTCGAGCTCGCAGAGAGAACCTGCAGAAGAAAATGGCAGAGAGACCAAACACGGCGAACCGACAGATGGTGAAAAGGCCCCGAGAGCCGCTGGCGGACACCAACAGTGTGATCAGTGAGCCAGTTGGTGATAAAGGTGTGAGCGTGTTGTTGCTCTGCTCTGAGCCTGCTTCTGCCACACTGACCAGCCATTCACAGCCCCTTGTCTCTGCCCCTGGTTCCAGTGCCACCGGTGTCCAAGCCCTCTCCTTCCAAGCGCAGGTGCTCGGAGGAAAATCTTCAGCCTGCAGCTGGTGAGGAGAACCAGGAGCCAACCATGGCTCAGCCTGTGACCCCTCCGCTCCCGGATCCTCCCACAGACAAGAAACCCCCGGTGGGCCCCGCTTCCATCCGACCTACCTCGTCCCTGGAGAAGACCGCTGCCCGGCCCGTTGTCCAGTCTCAGCCAGGACAGCTGAAAATTGTACAGCAAGAGCAGCAGATAATGGCTGCCGGCCCTGCTCCTGCTGCTCTGAGCGGCGGGGAGGCAGCTGAGGGTCCAGCCCTCTCTGCTGCTGGCATGAAGTCCCGTCTGCAGAGGCTGGCTGAGCAGAGAAAGTGCTGGGACGGCAGCGGTAAGAGAACCTGCTGGGTCCACGCTGGTGCTGGTTGATTGCACCTGTCGGGTTGTGAAGAGCTCGCAGCATAAACGTGTCTCAAAGTCTTGCTCTCTCGGGCGGTGGCAGCAATGTTCACGTCCTGGTGCCTTATGGTGAGGCGTTTTGAAATGATCAGCGGTGAGTGAGTGTGACATCACCTCTAAGAATGAGGACTGCCATTTTGGAGATGACCATATTTGGTTGAGATGGTGGTGCTGGAGAGAACAGAGCTGAGTATCACTTAGACACCACCAACAGCAGGTACTCGTACCTGACAGGTACTTGGACTTCCTAACCACTTTTTTTTTCTTTTCAAAGCTGATTAAAATAACGAAGGAAAATGACACTACACATGATGTCACAACCCTTTGGGTTACGTTTCCTCGGCTTTTTTGCACACAACAATTTCAAGACGTGCCAATGCAACCCAACTCAAAGACGTGGATGAAGTTTATTTGTGTGCTAAAAGGTTTTAGCTTGATGCTGCAGGACTGTGGCTTTTTCCCAACTCAAAACAAGGAGAGTCACGACTTGGAGATTCACTCCTCAGGAATTGATTGACAGGCATCTTTCAATTCGCGACAGGACTGAAACGGTTCAGTAGATGCCTTAAACAGACGTGAGACACCGTGACCTGTCAATCGCAAGGTAGCGCCGCCCCATTTCACACGAATTGGATCAGAATTGATCAAAAGCGCATCAGGCTGTATTTAAGAAGACCTGAAACTAGTTGTTGAGAGGACAAACTATTGAGGTCTGCACATGCTCATCATCAAGGTGGTGTGTCGCTCACTAATGCATATTACTGCCTTTCAGACTCGTCTGATGCAGTTCCAGACTGCACCCCTCTGTCCCTGCTGAAAAGACAAGCTGATGTCCCCCTGGCTGCCTGCCCCCCCATGTCCTCAGGGGCTCCAGTGGGCCGGAGGGGCAGGCTGGCCAACCTTGCTGCCACCATTGGATCCTGGGAAGATGACCTCAGCCATGCCAACATTCCCAAAGAGACAGCAGGAGGGAAGCCTGGAACAACCTCTGTTCCCAGATCGGCCAGCAGGGACACCAGTATTGACACCAACGTTAAACCAAAGGCTGCCGATCGAGAGGTGACCGGTTCAGCAGCAAGCAGCAAGTCTACGTCCAGCTCTTCTCAGGTGGGCCTTCTTTTGATCTGCGTTGTTCTGAAGCACAATCAAGAACTTCAAGGTACCCTGATGACTCAGACATTGTAATGAGCCTGAGCAGCAGCGAGAACCCACTGGGCAGTGTGTGAACACGATCACACCCCTCACGCTTCTCCTCTGGGAGTGTCCACGAATGTCCAAGCACTCGTCTCATCAGTGCCATACACACATCTTCACTTGTGTGACTAAAATCTGACTTCATGTGGTGTGGGATTGGTGAAGCTCCTCCCCTCTGCCAAAGAAGTGGGATTTATGAACACACATGCAGGGTACAGAGACAACAGCCAGGCTCTTGGTTCAGCTCAAAGGGGTCGTTCAGCCAAAAACGAGAAATTCACCCAGAAGAAACACCTTGAAGTTTTGTCTCCGGCCAAACAAACCTGACCCTTGTGAACAAACGGTTGTTTCCTCACTCCTGGCAACTGTAAATATCCATCAGTGCAGGCAGCAAGGGCCTTCTGGGCTTCAGGAGTTTACGCCTGGAATCAAATTGCACTCTTTGTCTACGTCTCATCAGGACTTCATTTGAAGCTGCGCAGTATTCTGGTTTCTGATGAGGGCTCAGACTCATGCATCTGTTGCTTAAGGTTTAGGCCACCAGGGGGTGCTATTTATTTGATGTGGCTAATATTATGTTCTCCTCAGCAGGCAATGTACTCTCCCGTCAAGTCGAGCAGAGTGGTTCCTCCAAGTCCTCAGAGAGCTGGAACCCCTCCTGCCAGGTCAGTGGCTCAGTCAGTAACAAGTCCCCTGAAAAACGCCGTCCAGGCAGCATCTGGCCCCCTCTCCTCAACAGCAGTGCCGCAAAGCCCCCTAAAGAATCAGGCTCCCTCCAGGAGTCTCAATGTGGTCTCCAGCCCTCATAAACCAGACATCTCTGCCAAGCCCACCTTTGCCGGTCCCTCTCTCCCCCAGGAGAAGGCTTCTGTCAGCTCTCCTGGTGAGTCATGCTGCTAACGTCTCTCCACACATAAAACTAAATAAAATATGGGGGCAGTAAATGTTTCAGGTCTAATAGGCATACAGCAACGACTGGTCGACTAACGTGTGGTCAGCTTTACTATTATCGTCCAAAGATGCTCCAGTGACGTGTCAGAAGAGCGACTGAGCTGGGATTGAGGAGATGGAGGAAATAAAACACTGGTTGTTCCTCTTGGGTCCCCACAGTGAAGACTTTTGCGGAGCGATTTGGAGAGAGGTGCCAGGAACGGTTAAAGCAAAGCTCCCCGGCAGGGGGCGCCGCCCAGCCCAGGACCTTCACAGTAACCCCATCGGTTACACCCAACACCAGACTGGTGCAGGACCGGCTCAGAGCTGCTCAGACGGCCAAAACCACCACAGCTGATCTCACCCAGAGACAGAAGATGGTAGACTAACGTCACACATACTGTCGTGTCGCGGTCAACTTGTATTAAAACAGCTAAATCAGATTCACTGTAATCCTCCTAATTTCAGGAGCGGGAGTCTGAGCTGGCTCAGATTCGCAGCCGCTTCCAGAAGGGGAACAACATGTGGAAAAACAGAGAGGAAGGAGAAGAAACCAAGAAACCTGCAGACATCCAGGTTGCTTTACAAGTCTGACCACAGCATTTATGAGCCACAGCTGAAACCTGCTCATGTTTAACAGAGCGTGTGCTTTGTAGGACCAGCCTGACAAACCTGTGGAGGGGGAGGCTGCCTCATGTGAGCCCACTGATGGACCCAGAGTGACCTCTACCGGCAATACAGAGACCCCCACCAAGTGCCCTCCTCCAGGTATTCCCTTCTACTATAAGGGAGGTGCAGTTTTGCTAGCTAGTGTGCAGAGTCTCTCAAACTCAAACAGCAGGACTCGGGGAGGGGGGGGTGGCGTTGAGGCTTGTCAAAACTGTCAGCTACTTTTTATGTAAGTCATGTGACCTCTTTCCAGCACTGTTAATCCCACACGCACACATGAAGAGCGGTCTGGACTCCTGTCATAGAGAAACGTCCTCTGATGCAGTTGAGTCCTGTCCTCTCGTCTTCTGAGGGTTTTTACAATCACAGCAACTGAAACAGCACAGTCAACGATATACACCATGAAGATGGAGGCCATGACGGCACTCGCCTCTGCACAAAACTTCTTTGACTCTCTTTGTCATCTCAGCTGGAAAAATTCAACTCATCAGCATCCAAGCAGCACTCAAGCATCGAAAGTTGCCTCTGAGTTTGAAAAACAGACAAAAAACATTCAATATTCCAGTATTTAAGCCCAACATGCTGAACTCTGCCGCTTTCCTAACTCCAGCATTCACTGATATTCAATCTGCTCCCACAAACGTGTTGCAGAAGAAAAACAGAGGCGTCTCCTCTTCCACTTTCTAAGGGAAAGAGATTGATAGGATTTTGTAAACTGGGTTTAGATGTGTAGTGGGGAAAGGGGCAACTCCCTTTCAAGAGGAACCAGCTGCCTTGGTTATACTGTTTTCAGCTTCCTGATCAAACTAGATGCTTGCGTCATGTGTAGAGGAGGATTGTAACACAGCCGGTGTCATCAGCAGGTCCGGGGTTGGTGGTGTCTCCTCCAGCCTCCACATCCAGCCCCCTCAGAGGGCCCGTCCAAACCTCCGATGAAACCCCTGACGACGAAGAGGAGGCTGAGGGGAAGGAGGTGGAGATGAATGTGGACCAGTCCATTAATTCTGCAGTTATCAACGAGCTGTTTGATGGAGTTCTGGAGCAGAGTGAAGATCAGGAGGACGATGAGGAGGAAGATGCCTTGAATATCTCCTCCATGTCCCTCCTCACTCCCCTGGCAGAGACTGTGGCTGCTGTGGTGAAGAGTCCAGAGAGGAGGATGATGGTAGGCGCCGGCAGGACCTGTCTCACACCTCCGTTACTGCCCTCTATTTCTGCAATGAAACGGTGTTAAAGTGATTTCTCTGGGCTTTTCTGTGCCACCAGAGGGTCTGAGGAAGTGAGCAGCACCCCCTGTCATCAGGTCACACTTGATTGGCTGAGCACAGACGCGAGGCAGCCCAGGGTCGCATTAAAGGGTGTTACAATTACCATGAATGTCATCACAATCAGCCAAATATATCAGCAGAACTGACCAGCTCTGCTCGTGGGACCAAGATGAAATATTAAAGTCGCCCCGTTAGAACAATTTCCATATCAGCAGTACCTTTCTGCTCGGAGTGTGTTTCTGCTATGTGAACCTGCGAGTGCGGCGAGTTCCCTCCTCAGCGCCACTGCTAATTCAGTGGTTTGTAGTCGTAGAATGATGACATCACCGGTGTTTGATTTGAAGGTACCTCAGTTTCAACGCAAGCTAGCTCAGTTGCTAACTGCCAGTGGTGCGCTACATGCTTATAGCTAACAGTTAGCAATGTGCAGTGACTGACTCAGAGAGGTAAATATCATTCTTACCTCCCACAGTTCCGTTTTGGATGCCTGCAGTGATTAGATGCACTTTTCATGGTCTGGTTCCAGCAACATCACCACCGGTTCTCCTGGGACCAGTAGTGAGATGCTGTCTGGTTTTGATGGAAGAACCACAACTAATGTTTTGTTTCCACGGGGCAGCGAGAGGAGCAGCAGGGCGACTTCTTCTACAACAAAACTGAAACCCATTTTCACATAAGGGGTTTTAGGACCTGAGTGTTACTGATGCTAACAGCCAAGTCTCTGGGTCCAGTCTCTGACAGGTTCAGGACTGCTGCCTGTTACCAGTTTAGCCTTGTTCACATCCAAGTGAGATGTGGGAATCGACAGCAGACTAAAGCATTTCTCCATGTTTGTCCAGACATCGACGCCAGCCAGCTCCTTCATTGTGAAGAGCAACACTCCAGACAGCAAGCTTGGGAACTTCCAGAGAGCCAACAAACAACACACTGGTGCCTCCGACGAGGACCTCAAACTGCCTTACAGGTACCAACACTGCAATACTCGGATCTACTCAGGTTGCTGGTCTCTCTGTTTCATGAGAATGTTAATGTGTGTGTGTATTTGTGTTAGCATCGATGCATATAGGTCCACCAGGGTCAAGGAGACAGAGAGACCCAGTACGAAGCAGATGATTGTGAGAAAGGAAGATGTTTCCAGCCGAGCAGAGGAACCGCGAAGCTCCAGTCTGTTCAGCATCAAACAGAAGATGAAGGTCTGGGACATTTGTAATTTTGATTTATGGCTATTTCTGGTATCGGCTCAGGAACGCAGGGATTCTGAGTCTATTCTACCCACCATGTCTCTGTAGATCCTGGCCAATGAGGTGAACTTGCAGCAGACTGTTATCCACCAGGCCAGTCAGGCCCTCAACTGCTGCACAGACGAAGAGCATGGCAAGGGATCCCAGGTGGAGGCTGAGGCCGAGAGACTGCTGCTGGTAGCAAGTGAGTCCGTGCTCTCCATACACCACAAATGCTGCGGTGAATCTTTCGCATGTCCTCGACTGTTCTGGTGTCTGGGTGCGCACCAGAGTGTAGCCGGAGATGAGATGTGATCTCCCGCTGTATCTGTTTATGTATTTTATGTCGTGGAGTGGATTCTTCCAGTCTGGCTTTAAATGGAGCGCCAGGCAACTACCGTGCTCACATGACGAAGCTGCAACTCGACCGCCTCCGCCGCCACAGCAGGATGTGCCGATTTCCAAAGTTACACTTTCTTTGCCTTTTGTTGTCTTAGCGGAGAGAAGGGAGGCACTCAAGGCTGAGCTGGACCGTCTGAAAGGAGAGGGCCCGGCAGCCCAGAAGAAGACCCCAACCACTCCAGAACCCACCAACATGTCTGCCTCTAAGGGTTCCATCACCCTGCAGGAGTTGCGCCTGCCCCTGAAAGCAGACTTTGTTTGCTCCACCGCCAACAGGCCAGGTAGGCTCCCCATTTTTAACTGCACCGTAGCAAACTGAAACAACACTGTCCCTCATGATGATATGAGAGAACGCCATGGTGCAGCCCTGAGAGAGAGACTTTACGTCTGTCTCAACTCGAAAGTGCTTTGTTCCAGACAACTGGACTTGTTCCAGTCCTCTGAGTGTTGCAGGACCTGGATGGTCTCAGGCTGCTGTATTATTTTTGACAGTTAATTTCTGTGTTTTTCCTCACGTCAAGTAGGAGTAAAGATCGTAGCGTTGATGAGCTTTGGTTCTTTTATTAGCACTTAGAACCTTTGGCGTCATTACGCTGCAGCGTCTCTCCTCTCTGGGTCGGGCAGAGCTCCTCCAGCCGCAGCATCAGTTACCATCCATATTAATCCTCTTGATGATTTCAGAATCCACCAAGCATTCGTTTTTCATCATGATTCGGGCCGGAGCGGAGAACACTGTGGCCACTCAGCTAGCCAGCACCCACCGCGGCCTCAGTGGGGACACACTCACCTTTCCAACCAAGTTCACCTTGTAAGTCGCTCTCACACACTTCTTAGAAACCTGGAAAAGACCTGGAATTTGAAATTATTCCATGCCTGGCACATTGACTTTTTCAGAGAGAGAAATAAAGTCTGTAGTTTTGGGAAAATATTTCTCAAATACTTGGGTGTTTCAGATAAAAAAAAATTATAAAAGCATATATAAAATTTTATAAATAATAATGATAGATAGATGGGTGTATGTTTGGCTCATTTAATATAAACTGTTAATACCTCTTTAATATTGATGTACTTGGATACGTGTGTGTGATACCTGCTGATCAACCTCTTGACAAACCAACATCCACGAGCTCTTGCAGCAGCAGCGACCCACTGATGCGTTTTCACAGCTGCAGGTTTTAAGTGGGAAGTCATGTGACTCATAATTTGATGGCTCACATTTTTGTGATTCTGGTAACATTAAGACCTGATCACAAGACTGAAACACACATTACTACTCAAACACACACAGCTGTTGTCAGGTGTGTGTTCTGTTCCTATGTAAACACAGCGGCTGCTGCTGTCAGAACTTTAGATCGCTATGACGACAGCTCGCAGCGATCAGCTTCACTCCAGCGTTCTCAGCACCCTGTGTTTCATTCCCAGGTCTGACGTCACCAGTGACTTTGACATCAGCATCGAGGTCTATTGCCTGGTGAGTATTTTGAAGAGATGATGCCACTTGACATGGTTGCACGTAAACAAAACTCAAAGAGCTCTTAATCTCCATCACGGACCGCAGCAGCGCTCGCAGACACGAGACGGTTAAGTAAACCAACGACTGGAGAACAACAGATGAAAATAGACGAGTGGTCCAGACTTTAACTCGGTGTTCTGCAGCCTTGTGAAGCTCTGACACTGGTCAAACTCACCTGGCTGTCAAGACATGAACAAATATCTCACCACTCATCCTCTGAAATGGTTTGGCCCAAGTCAGCCTGCCTTCAATTTCAGCTAACTAGAGCCCCCTGCTGGAGGGAGAGGAGCATAGTAGCCCTGAGTGGTGAGTTCTCAGGGCTCGGGATCTTGAAGGACCCAGGTGTGACCGTGTGTTTGAAGACAAACTTCCCCGCTTGTCAGCTGAGGGGTCGCGTCTCATTACCTCTGTAGCCAGCACCCTCCTGCCAAGTGCCACCCCCAACCCTGCCCCATGAGGCCTTCACCAGGGCAAAATGCACACACATAACAGTTGCAACATGAGGCTGTTCATATTTAGTCACATGATCAGTGTGGGAGGGTAAATGTCACATGACCAGCCTAAAAAAAACAGCCACCAGAAGGTGAGATAAGCAAGTACCTCTACCACATCTGGCAGGATTGGCAAAGGGCCACGTCAGCGATCCTGCTCACTCCATATTCACTCACGCCAGCAAAACAGGTTCTGGTGAGGCTCCTCAGAGCAGGTAAAAGCTGCAGCTGACGGCTCCACATGGAGGGAGCTTGTGGTCGCCAGTGGCCCTGTAAATCACCACCTGAGGGGCGACGTGTCATTTTCCTGGTGAGCTGAGTGACATTGCTGATTCAATCCTGTCACAGGTGCAGAAGCGCGAGGCCTGCAGTGACAAGAAGAAGAAACCCAGCAAGTCAAAGGTAACTTGGATGTTTTTGTGTGAACGTGTTTCTCCGGCACGTGCCTGAACTTGCTGCACCGCGTTGAGCCTGCTGTGCGTCTCTGTCCAGATCATTTGGCGGCAGGTTCACGAGGCCCATGATTTGTGTATGTCGGTATGAACGCTTCTGTGTCAGACCTCTTGGGGGTGGGTGTGCACACCCGACAGGCTGCTGGTGGCACTGAACTGTTGTAGACTCTTTGGGTTTCCTCAGGTGGGAGAGTAACAGGTCAAGTCTAGCAGTATGTTGTGTCCTTCCTTTCATCCTCTTTGAAGTAATAAGACACTGTGGTCTCTGGTTGCAGGCCATCACCCCAAAGAGATTCCTCGCCATTTCTGTGAGTATCTCCCGTCCAAACGCAGCTCCAGCCTGCCGCCGATGCTGAACAGCAGCACTGAGCCTGCTTGACGGCACCGTCGCTGTGCTAGAGTCTAGGGGGAGGAGACTGCTCTCATGCTGGGACATGGGTGGAGCAGTGGATGATTGACTCAGACTCTGGTCTACTCATGTGGGAGGGGCCTTTCCCCTAGTTTCGAACTTCATTCATTAAAATCACTGACATGTTCATGAGCAGCTCAGTTTTCATATCGTCTTGTGAATTATTTAACTTTTTTAACTTGTTGCTTTCATCTTTTGTTTTGCAGAAAAGTTCTCACACACCAGGTACGTTTCTAATAAAAAGTTTTTGTCTTGTTTTTCTCATGCGTACGACTGTAGATGGCCGTGAGGGCTCAGAGACCAACAGGTCCAGGGACCGGCTGCTGACCTTGCCCGTCCCCCTGTGGACGTGTGGTCACTGCACCCAGCGACCCTGAGCCTAGCTGGTCTTGTGAATGTGGTGGCTGGCCTGCTGCTGCATTACTAGGATGTCTGCTTAACGACCACCACTGTCCTGCTCATTTGTGACTAATGAATCATTTGCAGTCATGAGGATCAAATTAGACGTTTTCAGACTCACCAACTCTGACCTCTGCTGCGTTTTTGTTTTTAAAGTCAGCGTTGTACTAATTCACCGACAATTAACAGATTGATAATGATCCTCTGACTGTGTGTGTGTGTGTGTGTAGTTGTTGCCAGTCCAGGAGGCCCCAACGCCGTTCGCACCAGTAACTTCATCCTGGTTGGATCTCACAAGCTCACCCTCTCCTCGATTGGCAAAAGCAAATTTCCTTTGGAGAAGGTACTGAAGCCTCACTCGTCTCTACTTTTTCAGAGCTCAGATTTCTGCTTTTGTCCTGCATCCAACACGTGCGTCCATCCTCATGCGTGCGGCGGACCAGGCGTCCAGCCTTGAGCCTCATCGTCGCGCTGTCTCTCACTGGAGCGAATCTTCTCTCACCTGCCTTGATATCTTCCTTTAGATCAAATATGGCGGCGGTGAAAGAGAACTAACTAACCCTAACTCAGTGGCTTGTTTCATAACAAGGTTATTACTTGTACTTGTGTCTGTGTGGGGGGGGGGGGGCGTGGTGACGATGGTGAGAGGACACTTTAGCTACACTGCCTTCATCAGCTCAGTCTGATAAGTCTCTCTGGTCGGAGGTCAAGCCCTGAATCTCTGAACAGACGCCATGATGGTGCAGCTTGTCACTGACTCCTGTTCTCTGGGTTGAAGGTGCCCTTCCTGTGCCCTCTGGAGGGCCACGTCTACCTCAGGATGCAGTGTGAGGTTGGCTCCAAGGTGGAGGGGAGGGGCTTTCTGGTGAGTAGAGACGCCTCAGAGCACCGTCACCCGTCTGTGAGGGGGCGCTGCTCCCTCCAGGTACGAATATCCCTTCATGACTGTCGTCTCTGTCCAGACGATGTTTGAGGATGTTAGCGGGTTCGGAGCCTGGCACCGGCGCTGGTGTGTCTTATCGGGATACTGCATCTCCTACTGGACCTACCCAGATGACGAGAAAAGAAAGGTAAGGTCCGGCTGAGCGCCGCTCCGGTGCTCTGCTGTGAGCTTTGCGTGCTCGTGAGCGTTCTAGGACAGTTCTACCGTGGATGTCGGCGTGCTTCACTGTGTGCTTGTACTGCTAAGACTTGGATGACAGGGATCTGATGTTCAATACACTACATTTGCTGGGCTGTTATTGGTAGCTTTAGATGGTACCCGCTGTGTGCCAGTGGGATTGTGGGTAACTGGCGCCGGGGAGTGCTGAGCGTGGCGCTGAACTGATGAAACCTCCATCCTGGTCTGAGCTCTGGGGGATTGTGGTTCTAGTTTTCTAACGGACGCGTCAGGTTCCTGGAGACCTCCCGATCAGACCAGGTTTTATTTAGTTCTGCTCCGCCTCCCTCCAGAGGCAGTCTTGTTTACACAAACTGCCGTGAACATGTCCGTGATGATGTCACTTCCTATGGGACAAAGAACTGAACCGGTAGTCCGGTTCCCCTGACTGGTTGATGAGTTTACTAAGTTTAAGCTCCAGAACGTGAGCTACTGTCAGGTGATGCGTCCGGGATGGTGGAGAGTGCTGTGCTGGTGGGTGCAGGGCAAACCAGTCAGACCAGTAGGCTGCCCTGTCAGGCAACATGTCTGTCACAAAAAACATGACACAACCTGGACATGAGCGATGACTGTCACCCATCAAGTCTGACTGGTCCTCACAGCGATCACACTGGTGATTGTGTGTTTTCTCAGAACCCCATTGGTCGGATCAACCTGGCGAACTGCACCAGTAAGCGAGTGGAACCAGTCAACCGGGAGTTTTGCGCCCGACCACACACGTTGGAGCTGATCACGGTGCGACCACAGAGAGAGGACGACCGAGAGACGCTCGTCAGCCAGTGCAAGAACACCATGTGTGTCACCAAGTACGTCCCCGCTGATCCGTCTCCGCTGGTTCTCGCCGCCTAGGTTCTAGCGGTACCAGTCACATGTTGTGTTCCTGTGCAGGAACTGGCTGAGCGCTGACACCAAGGATGAGAGGAACGTCTGGATGACGAAGCTGAACCAGATTCTGGTGGATCTGCGTATGTGGCAGCCAGACGCCTGCTGCGGTCCCCTGTAACCACGGCAGCCGCTCTGCGTCTCCCGCTGCTGCGTCAGTGACCTGTACAATCTCCAAGTGCAATACAGAATGAGAATTTTAAAATATTTTTACATATATGCATATTTTACAGGAGAAATAATCCCACACGAGTTCCCAAACAGTGGAAGTCAAAGCCATACAGCTGAAACACTTCCCTTCAGTGCTCCTGAGTACAGGAATATCAGCCATTTTATAACAACGATCTTCTGTTTGGCTTTAAATTATTTTGTAAGTGAACGAGTGCTTCACCTTTATCATACACAGCACTGCTACTTTACTTTGTATGTTAGCTTGGAGGGCTCGTGGAGGAACCTCCCGGCTCTCCTCAGGGCGGCGCCCCCCCCCCCCCCCAACAGTGACCTGGGCGGCGGCGGGGGGATCCAAAGGTTCCTCACCTGAAGCACTAAAAACCATCATTGGTGACCTCCAGAGGTCGTTTCTCTTTTTGCTTCCCAGGTTCTCTCCTCCTCCTTCATGGCCTCTCAGCTTCATTACACACACTGAAGTTTTTTTTTTAAACAAAGCTCATTTTTGTGTGGAGGTAAACCGGCTGATATTCCAACATGTATGTGAGGCATGCGTTGACCTGAGTGGGCCCAGAGGGCCGGGCAGACTTCAGCAGCTCCGGCCGTGTCCTGTATTTGTGCAACGTTTTCATGGTGCGGATGAATACACATTTACAAACTTAGCTTTTTGTCTGGTTAGCGTTTAAATATTTATACACACACACTTCACATATGCCATCCTGAAGAATGCGAGTGAGCAGAAGCGCTGCGCTGCTTCATCGGCTGTCGGGTATTTTTGATTTTCTAAAACTTCAATAAATGCCTGCTTTGACCAAAATGGACGACTCTTCTACTGCGTCTCATGTCTGTCATTTCACTGAGTGACAAACTGAACGGTTGCCGTGGAGACACTGATCTTCAGCAGCAACCAATCACCATCAAAACGGTCAGTTACAAGATGATGGTTTTACTTTGCGAGTTTAAAATATAGGTTTGTGAAACGTGACTGCTTACAAGGTCCTGTTAGTATGTTTGTGTACTGTCAAGTATCTGTAAATGTTCGTGTGTTTTACTGGATTTGTTTGGTTTTGTTCGACCTGGGAGGAGTTGTGGTTTAATGTCATGCATTTATGTTTTGAACATGGAACCCAGGAAGACTATCTGTTGCCTAGGTAACAACCAATGTGATCAAATTAAATTGAAATAAAGTACTGCAAGAAGGAGGCAGTGCCTGTGCTCATAGAACCCGCAGTTACGGGAAATAAAACTGTCTCCCAGGAGCTCTCGTCTCCAGTTTTGATCTCAACTTCATTTTACGTTGCAAACCTCTTTCCAACGCTCATTGGGGTTCAGTTCTGAACATCAAAGAACCTCTGTTTAGTTGCTGTGGCTCAGGAAGAGAGGCTGTCGAGCAACCAAAGGGTCGCTGGTTTGAGCCTCTCTTCCCCCCATGACCAAGTGTCCTTGAGCAAAATACTGAACCCCTAATTGCTCCTGATGGCCCTGACTGGTGACCTGTCCAGGGTGAACCCCGCCTCTCACCTGAGGGCTGCTGGGATAGGCTCCACCCCCCATGGACGGGTCCAGCCAGATGGTAACCCCCTGGTTTCATTCCTGCTGTTCACAACCATAACAGAGAAACTGGTGTTGGTCCCACGTCTGTACGATGTTCTGGGGGTAGTTATGGCTGGTTTTCTCTCCCTAGGTGGCGCTAATGAGCAGGGGGTTATATTTCTTTTTAGATTGTCGAATTTTTCGCCGAACCGGCTGTGGTGAGTTTTTGAGTCTGTCTAGGAGGTGAAATTAAGCGTCAAAGTGGTGGAAGAAGGAAGAAAGAAACGTTACAAAACGAACAGGGTCTTCGCCCCGAAGTTCCTGCAGGCTCAGGCCCAAACTCTGAAGAAGGAGGAGGCGTCACCCACGTCCTGAGGATTACGTCACGTTTCCGGGGCAACCTCCATGACCTCCAGCGGCTGTTCTCCTGGGTCACTCGATACTGAATGATGCAACGTTGCATTTGGAGGCGTTCAGAATGCAGAACATGGAACTGCTGACACCGTGGCTGCTGCTACTACTACTACTACTACTACTTCTACTACTACTAGCTGTGGTCGAACAATGTCAATACTTTAAAAAAAAAAATGTTTTTGTTTTTTTATGAATGGCCCTCCAAGTTCAGTTCTTGTGACCGGGACCCGGGACCCGGGACACCCACTTCCAGACCAGAGGAGTCTTCGGGTCAGCGGGTCCGTCAAAGGAACCTGGAAATGTTCCGGAATGGCTATGAAGGTGATGCAACAACGTACGCTGTTGCATGCTGACGCCAGGATGCAGGGTCAGCGGTAGCCTTCAAAATAAATGACACGTTGTAGAAGTTCATTCCGATGCTCTAAGAATACAGGGTAACCTCAGTGTTGTGAATCCCAGATCTGAGGCTTTCAACAGGTATACATATATGCAGCTATGAAAGGAATGATCTATGTTTTAGAGAATATTCGAAATTAATAAGATTGTAGCTGCTTTTCACATTTACTTCAATTTTATTGTCCATTTTTAATTGATTAAACCTGTCATGGTAGTTTTGGCGAGTTTAGGAGAACATTTAGATGTATGTAACGTGTAGTATTTCTATCTTATTAGCTATTCTGACATTACTGTACCGTCCAAACTGCCGGGCCAATAGCGGATTTTGGTGCTTTTATTTTGAAGGCGCAGCGATTACTTCCGGGTGTGTGTTCGCTGACTGGGCTCTAGCTGACGAGAGGAGCGCGGTGGGGTCAAAGCTTCACCAGACGAGCTACCCGTCTACAGCATCCGAGCTACGAGGTGAGTCGCTGCTGTGGGATCGCGCGTTCTCTCCAGAACGTCACAGTCCTCTCGACCCGTGGAGTTTCTCTGTCGTTGGGCTGCGTTAGTAAAGGAACTCCGGTCCCAAAGTCTTTAATTCTTAAATTTCTACTAATTGATTAAAGTGTACACGCGTCGAGAGCAAATCTATCGATACACCTGGGACATGTGGATTTTTTTGATTAATATTCGGCGCGTGTTTAATTGAGTTAGAAGCTGATTATGTAAAATTAAAGGCGGCGGGATGTTTGATTCCCACCGCCCGGCGCGGTCGACCTGCCGGCATCGTGGTGACACCGCGCGACACGTGAACGTAGCACGTTAGCTTAATCTGACAGCCATGCTAACGCTGAACGCGTCGGAACACGCAGCTTCGCGGTGGCAGAGCTCGTCTTCCCGGCTGAGTGACTTTTATTCTTATTGAACTTGGGGGGGGGGGGGGATTCATGGTAGCAGCTGTCAGTCACACCCCCGCCCCCCAGCTTAATATATCATTCAGCAAGAGTTAAATATTCAGTGGAATTAATCGTTCATCTAAGGACAAGTTTGAGTGGAACGTAATTATATTTTATTAATACAATTTTTTTCCTTCCCACTCACCGATGAGTTACGCATGACTGTGAGGGGGGGGGGGGGGGTAATTCCTAACACGGGCATCACATTTCTCCAGTCATGAATACAAGGCTTCATGACTTGCTAGTATTTAGTGTGTCCCGTGCTTGTATTCGCCTGGACAACAGTAATGTTTCCTGACTCCCCCCCCCCCCAGGTCAGACATGTGTGGGATCTGGGCTTTATTTGGCAGCGATGAGTGCCTGTCAATCCAGTGCACCAGTGCCATGAAGATCGCTCACAGGGGCCCTGATGCCTTCCGCTTCGAGAACGTCAACGGCTTCACCAACTGCTGTTTTGGCTTCCACCGTCTGGCCATCGTGGACCAGCTGTACGGCATGCAGCCGCTCCGCATCAAGAAGTTTCCCTTCTTGTGGCTCTGCTACAACGGAGAGATCTACAACCACCACACAGTAAGAAGGGGCGGGCTGAGGCGTTAGCATGCTAACCTGTGTGTGTTTATCGGGGTCAGGTGAGCTGAATTAACCCAGGAATGAAGGTCCCACAGCACAGCAGGGCTCCCGTCAGCCGCTGGTCCCTCACTACGAGCAGCGGCAGCAGCCCTGTCACTGGGACCCCCCATACACACAGGAAATGACATCACTAACACACAGATAGAATCATCACCACCAACAAAACTCATTTCAGGGTTGGTGAGTTGAGTTTGGGAGGTTCGGAGCTTCCTCAGGTCTCAGGAGCACTGAGGTGGAGCTGCCATCCTCCAACCATCTTGTCAAAGTTGCACTGAAAACGCTGCTTGTGAATTGCAGGTTTTGTGGCTCCTGGTTCCTCCTGCCGCTGACACCTGAGGCAGGACTTCCTGCCCCAGATCAGCGTGTCGGCAGCAGTGGCGCCGACCATCAACGAGGACGCAGCTCATGACAAAGCTCGTCAGTGTCATCGACCCGAGTGGTGCTGGGACTCGTCAGTTTCAGTACCTCTGAGTCGGTGCACGTGGATCCATCCGGCCTTCATTCAGAACTCTCAAGCTCATTTTTCCCTCAAGTTTAGTCCAGTTTGTTTCATAACTTTCGGTCGTAGGAACCATCAGTGTGGTATCACAGAACCGTGATGGAATCTGAGCACGTAACCAATGAAGCTGCCGTCTGAACTAGGACATTCAGAAAGACCAACATGTAGTAGTGGCACTAGTAGTAGTAGTAGTAGTAGCAGCAGCAGCAGCAGCAGCAGCAGCAGCAGCAGTAGTAGTAGTAGCAGCAGCAGCAGTAGTAGCAGCAGCAGCAGTAGCAGCAGCAGCAGTAGTAGTGGTAGCAGCAGTAGTAGTAGTAGCAGCAGTAGTAGTAGTAGCAGCAGTAGTAGTAGTAGCAGCAGTAGTAGTAGTAGCAGCAGCAGTAGTAGCAGTAGCAGTAGTAGTAGCAGCAGCAGCGGTAGTAGTAGCAGTAGTCGTAGTAGCAGCAGCAGCATTCGTAGTCGTCGTAGTAGTAGTAGCAGCAGTAGTAGTAAAAGCAGCAGCAGTGGTAGTAGTAGCAGTAGCAGTAGTCGTAGTAGCAGCAGCATTCGTAGTAGTAGGAGTAGCAGCAGTAGTAGTAGCAAGGACTCTCCTCTAAAAGATCCAGTGTGAAGTCTCTGTAATAAACTCCCTCCTCCCTGATATGCTGGACGTGGCATCATGGCTGACTGATAATGAACCCTGCGTCAGATCACGCCGCCCAGACTGAGACACACCTCTGACACTGGCGCGCTGCAGCCAGCAGACCTGCAGCCAGCAGCCATGCTCCTGCCTGACATGTTTGTTTGACTCTGAATCAGAGAGCTGCTGATCAGTGATGGTGGTTGTTGTGGAGGCTGGCGCCCTCTACTGGCTTCTCCACAAGACTCCGCTGTTTATGTTTAATCCACTTTGTTCTTCTACCACAAAAGCAGAAGAACTGAAGGAACAGGAAACTTCTCAGTAACTGTCCAGCTGCGGTTTGGGTGTTGGACCCGGGCCCTCGGAACCCGCAGTAACAGTTCTGCACCGTTTGTCCAACTTTCTTTCAGCTGAAGAAGCAGTTTGAGTTTGATTATCAGACCAAAGTGGACGGCGAGATCTTGCTTCATCTGTATGACCGCTTCGGCATCAAGAAGATGGCTTCCCTCCTGGACGGCGTCTTTGCCTTCATTCTGCTGGACACCGCCAACAGGAAAGTGTTCCTCGGCAGGGACACGTACGGCGTGCGTCCCATGTTCAAACTCCTGACAGAGGACGGGTTCCTGGCGGTCTGCTCGGAGGCCAAAGGTAGGGGGCGCCATTACCCTCCGACACTGGGCGTGTGGATGCGTTCCTGAGCCGGCTGTTGTTCCTACAGGCCTCACAGAGATCAATCATACGATGGACACCCCCGCCAACATCTCCCCCTTCCTCCCGGGACACTTTGAGGTCTTTGATTTGAAGCCCAGTGGCAAAGTCCAGTCGGTCCAGTTGGAGCAGTTCCACTCCTGCACTGCAAAGCCTGCTCACGTCCTCTACGACAGCGTGGAGCATCTGCCAGCAGGTGAGAGCTCGGCGCCGCCGCCACCTTCACTTGCATCCGCGGCGAGAGTTAAACATGGCGGTGTTTCACCCGACGTGTCCGCAGGTTTTGATGAGGAGACGGTGAAGGGCAACATCAGGACCCTGTTTGAGAACGCTGTGAGGAAACGCCTGATGGCTCACAGGAGAATCGGCTGTCTTCTCTCAGGTAACCACCGCTCCGCCTCAGTGCAGCCACGCCCCCTTTGCCCTCTGAGCTGCTTCAGGTTGTTTGATCTTTTATTTTTTTCTGAAGAACCGTAGCGGCTCACTTCTTCAGTTAAACTCTGACACCTGCCAGCAGCTAGCTCAGGCGCTAACTGCACCACACAAGCATTGTCAGCATCTTAAACACCCAGGATGTAAACAGCTGTGCTCTGTGGCGCCCCACGCAGGAGGCAGACATGCACTGCTGATGATGAGTTGGAGGAGGAACTGAGTGTTTGCTGTTTGTTGACCAGGTGGTCTGGACTCCAGCCTGGTTGCCTCTGTGCTGGTGAAACAGGCCAAAGAGGAGAAGCTGCAGTACCCCATCCAGACCTTTTCCATCGGGTCCGAGGACAGTCCTGACATCCTGGCTGCCCGCAAGGTTGGTTGTGCTGGGGGGTCCAGCCGATGGCTGCGTCATCACTGCCCCCCCAACCAGGATGCAGTTGTCTGGGCTCTCTGAGGAGAAGAACACTCATCTTTGTTGTGTGCAGGTTGCAGCTCACATCGGCAGTGAGCACCACGAGGTGAACTTCACAGCAGAGGAGGGCATCCAGGCCGTGGAGGAGGTCATCTTCCACCTGGAGAGCTATGACATCACAACCATCCGGGCCTCTGTTGGTGAGTGTTCAGACAAACCGCGTGCTGGTCTGTTCAGAACCTGGGCTGATGTAGACACTAACCTCTGGGCTGACATCATGTAGCTTTAGGCTTGAGGACACGACCAGCCCACACTGTGTACACACACACACACACACACACACACACACACACACACACATGGTCAGAAGGACATGGAGGGTCTGTTAAATGCTCTGATTCCCATAAACACACCGCTTTGTTTATGTTTGAAAGGCAGAAACCAACTCTTGACTTCAAATTGCTCCTGAAAAAAATTGCTGTGAAAACTTGGCGCTAAACCCTGGACTAGAGGTGGGTTCTTGAGGGTGTTTAATAAACGATTAAAGAACCGCAGCGGCGTCAGAAGTGACGCCGAGCTTCCCGGCTGCGGTCCTGGGTTCCTGCTGGACCACTTATCTTATCTGCAGGCGTCCTACCAGTAACAGCTCGTCCCTCTTTATGTGTTTATTGCTGTCCTGTTGGCTACTACAGAGACGCCAGCGGAGGGAAACTCCTGGGCTGGAGTGTAGAGGATGGTGGTTGTTGCTGGAGGTTTCTTTCAGGGGTGGTGCAAGTACCAAAATTAGTTGAAACACTCCTCATGAACTTTTTGAAAAAAGCCAGTGAGCCTCTAGAACGTCAAGATATCACCACTTTACCTCATAAATGTTATTTTCACTCCTTTTTTCACCAATTTGGTTCCATGAGTTTATCTGAAAAGGTGGTGAAAGACCGGTTCAGTCCTGCCACAAACTTAATTATAATACACGTTGGGTCACATTACAGGTTATTATTAATACACACATTTTTATCCAAGAATTTTACTATAATACATGTACGACTAAAATGAGAAACTCATAAAACAAGCAGCATAATTACAGTTTAACCCCTACTTGCCTTAAATGGGCAGTTTGTCGATGGGAGTTCTGCATGGGGCTCAGCTGGACTGGCGGCTGCTGTTCCAAACTAAAACATTCCTTAAGGAGGGAATGAGCGGAGTTCTAAGGAAATAAGTTGAAAGTTGCATTGAGCTCCAACATGGTGACCCGCTGATGTACTCGAACCTGACTCTCGCCTGGCTGACCAGGGTGACCCAGGGCTGAACATGCGAGGGTCTCTGCGTGTGACGGCGTCCGTCTGAGTCTGGTCCTGTGAGACGCCATCGATGAGATGAGGTGGACTTAAGGGTTTTAATGCCAAGTTAGCAGCTGAGGTGTCCGTTAGCTTCAGGCTAATTCTACATGGCTCTCATACATTCTGGAGTGATCAAGTAATGCGGGGCAGTACTTGAGCTGCAGTGAGTACTTGAACTGCAAAATACACCCGAGTGAAGTATTGCTTCTTTAGAACCTGAGTGGAAAACTAAAGAATCTGGGAATGGTTTTTGGAAATTCAGCTTCTTTATTCTCAGAAACCTACAAATCGGACTTATTTTGTGTCGTAACAAAAAATAGTTTCTACGTCACAAATGTTGTCAGTTTTGGAAAAGGGCGGCCATCTTGAAATGGCTGGCGGCTTGTTTTGAGTCCCAGGTGAACATTAATGTCAGCTTTGGTGTCGACATCACTTCACTTGCATCAGGTTCTCTTATCTGCTGCAACAATGAAACGGGAGAGCAGGGGCCTTTGTCTCTGCGGGCCGAATGACGACTGCAGCAGAAACGGCGTGGACGGGCGAAGGTTCGAGGGCATGTTTTGCTGATTCATGGCTGCATTTCCAGTCTGGTTGGTATGCTGGACCACTGCGTTCCATTTACCCCTCAGTGGCTGGTCAGAGTTGCTGCCAGATCAGTGGGACGGGGACTGGGGGGCGTCGGCTTTGTTTTACAACCCGACCTTTGTGTCCAGGTGTTGCAGGAGTGATGGTGATGTCACAAACGTAGAATCAGACAAGATGGAACACGGCCTGTTAAACACCAGCTCTGACCCAACTCCTTCATTCTCGAGCGCACAAACTAGCAGGAAATGATTTAATAATGAGAGCGTTGGGGTCCCTGGAGCTGCACAAACAATCCATGTTTGTCTGGGGGTGGCGAGATGGACGCACGCCGCCACCTCATCAGACTGAGCTGCTCTGCAGGACTGAGACTCATTGAGATGTAGTGGACGTTGGAATGTTCTAAGTGTTGTAGCCAGCCACACCCACTTTAATCAGTCACATGAGACCTCATCAGCTGGTCTGAGATGTCGGCGTGGCCGTTAGCCTGACTGCTCTCCTCTGCTTGGCCTCCGCAGGGATGTACCTGGTCTCCAAGTACATCCGTGAGAAGACGGACAGCGTGGTGATCTTCTCTGGCGAAGGCTCCGACGAACTGACTCAGGGATACATTTACTTCCACAAGGCAAGTGTCTGATTGCTTGATTCTACATCTTGAAACTGTGCCTGCTAACAGGCTACAAGTGAGCTACGTGACAGGCTTCTGCAGCGCAACCCAGGGCTGCACGAGGGGCGTGTCTCCCTCAGGGGGCGTCAACCCTCCATGTATGATAGGGAATTAGAAACCAGACAGAAGGAGGGGCTAGCAGGGCCTCTCCTGGCAGACCAGTTAACAAGTCTTGAGGGTTCAGAGCTCCACACGTGACCCCCAGGATGCTGTGGTGCTTCAGCTTGGCTCTGAGCCAGGAGCCGTTTCTCCACTGGTGTGTCTTCCTGCTACTGAGGCTCAGTCGAAGTGAACACACCGCAGCTACCGAGGAGTCAGCTGACGCCTCGGCTATCAGGACTAAAGTGTAGCCAAGCTGTCTTCATCAGTGCTGTCAAACTTTAGCAACAGAACTCTAGAGATAAGACTGGACATCTGGAAATGTGTCAGGAGCCGTCAGGTCAGCCTGACTCGGTACCGTGCCGGCATTTTCAGCAAAAGGTCATATCAGGGACTAACGCTGGCGTCCTTCCTCCAGGCTCCGAATCCCAAAGCAGCAGCAGAGGACAGCGTCCGCCTGATGAAGGAACTCTACTTGTTTGATGTTCTCCGGGCTGATCGCACCACCGCCGCGCACGGGTAACTTCCCCCCTCCCGACCTGTCGCTGCTGTACACACTCCACCCAGTAGCTCCGAAATCACTCAACTTGCACTGGCGTACTGGGAATGTAGATGGCGCTCTGGCGTCAATGAGTAATTTAGAGGCTTTGTATGAATTCTTGGTGCAACATGAATGATAGATGGGCTTCACTAACACTGACTGACACATGCCGCCACGCCAGGCACCGGCCTCCTCGGGACCTGTTCAGGGTTCAGTGTCACTTTGACATGGCCTCCAATCCAAATGTCAGTTTGCCACTGGGGAGGTTTCTCAATGCTAGTCAATGCCAAACGGCTGTTGGCGTGCGGTTCTGTGACAGTCTGGATCCTCGTGCTTCGGCCATCCAGAAGACAAACGCATGCTGACAAGTTTCAGTTAGACCATGAAAGAAAATCCACCATCAGAGGAAGCAGAGCAGTAATCCAGTAGATTTAGCAGAGACCCAGCAGGAGCAGCCGGCTGTAGAGCGCTGACGTCACATTGTGGTTTCTCTGTAGTCTGGAGCTCAGGGTTCCTTTCCTGGACCACCGGTTCACGGCCTACTTCCTGTCCCTGCCTGAGGAGATGAGGGTCCCCAAGGTATCCTGTTTTATTCTGTCAGAGGCGCTTCTGTCTGAGACGGGTCCCTGTCTTTCGTACTAAGTGTGTGTTGTGTGCACCAGAACGGCGTGGAGAAGCACCTTCTGAGGGAATCCTTCAAAGGGCTCAACTTGATCCCTGATGAGATCCTGTGGAGGCGCAAGGAAGCTTTCAGTGATGGTGTGATGTCGGTGAAGAAGTCGTGGTACACCTGCCTGCAGGAGCACCTGGAGTCCATGGTAGGCCCCCCCCCCCCCCCACACACACACACACACACACACACACCGACTGCCTGTCACATCCTCTGACTGTGTCTGATCCAGTGTCTCTATGGAAACCACACAATCATGACTCGTAGAAGCCGACGCATATCATGCCAGTAGTCTGGTGTTTCCTGAAAGCAGACGGAGCTTTCAGGGTCAGGAACGGTGACCAGGGCGTTGTTGGATGCGCCACGTCCTGTCCCACTGGAGCCCCGTCCCTGGAACGCCGAACCCACCGCCATCCTCTCCTGACCATCTCGCTTCTTTACTTGGATCACGTGGTTTTTGTGGACAGTAACTGAGTGTGTGACGTGTGTCTCGTCCCAGGTGAACGACGACCAGATGGAGAAGGCTCACAAGACCTTCCCCTTCAACCCCCCCCGCACCAAAGAGGCCTACTACTTCAGGCAGGTGTTTGAGAAGTACTATGCCGGCCGTGCCGAGTGGCTCCCCCACTACTGGATGCCCCGCTGGACCAATGCCACTGACCCATCGGCCCGCACACTGGCAATCTACAAACCTGATAAGGACCAGTGAGGGGTGGAGGCAGCCCAGTCCGTCCAGCACGGTGGCCTTCCTGGGACATTCTCTGCTACGTGTGTCATTCGGACCTCTACTTTGTGAGCCTGACTTGATGTGATTTGGTGTTAGCTTGAGCTGTGCGGCTGCGCGTCCCCGCTTGAGGTTCGTCAGACTGTCACGAGGTCATCCGGCCACCTGAGCTCGTCATCGTTACCTGTGATTTCACTGTCGTGCCAGACCTGCTCCAGTCTGAGCTGTAGAACGGCTTCAGACGGAACCCATTCAGTGACATCAGACCATCATTCTGGGTTCTAGTTCCGCATCTTCCTGGCTCTAAATGATTAAAAGACAAATCACTGAGTTCGGTCCAAAATTGAGCGAGAATGCTTTGACTGGCAAGTGTGAAACAACTGCAAATGAACTGGTACATCAGTCAGTCTGCTGAAGCAGCTTGTTGCCGGGCAGACTGACCGGTAACCTCAACACTAAGCTCTACTCTCCACCTCCACGTCCTGACTCCAGTCCCCTCCAGCGACACCAGTGTTTGTGCTGGACTCGCTTCTGAATCAGGAGGACCTGGCCAGTGACGATGCAGCTGCTTCGGTGCTTGTTATTGTGATCTCTCTCAATATTGGCCCTGTCATCATCTTATATTTGATTTGGACCCCAAAGGTTGGAAGGACTTGAATCCTCACAGGAAACTGGACGTGACGCCCATGGTTGTGCTGGTGGATGTGGAAGGTAGTCAGATGCTTCTCTCGCAACTAAATTCAAGCGAATGTCTCAACCAAGGTGCTGCTTATTCCCTTCATGTACAGGAACATAGTAATTTAGTTTTCCTGGGCCATTGATTGACAGCAGTTGTCATAGTAACCCATTTAGAAGCTTTAGATTCAGACTTGAAAAGCTCTGCTGCTGCTGAACAGCCTCACTCCTGCATATTTAATATTTTGGTCCTACGACGGTGGGTGAGACTTCTTGAATGCCAGTGTACATGCGTGCAGGGATGCGCGATGACATCAGCGCCTCGTTGGTACCGGCAGATATCGGCCATTTTCTGAACCAATATTGATATTTCTGTCTCATCTCTTCATCCGTGATGAGGAATCAAATCTGGATTTTCAGATGTTTTCTGGAATTAAAGAGACACCACCTCTTAAACTCGTGTTTTCATGTTTTTCAGTGTGAACAAAATTTGAATTCCCTTTTAAAGCTCCTGCAAATTCAGATCAACGCCAGAAAACGGCGGCCAAAGTCAATTATAAACGTCAGCACACCGATTAAAAAACAACCCAAACATCAAGCATCCCTACCTGCGTGTTCAGAGACCAGTAGGACGCGCGACGCTCGCTGTAATGCGCAGCTCCCACCAGCATAGGTCAGCCTCTACTGGGGGCACGGGCAGCTGATGATGATGACGTAACACGAGTAGAAAAAACCAGACGCCAGGCTGTGGCCCTGCTGGAGCGAGCAGGTCGGAGGCTGCGGGCCCGCCGCACCTCGGCGTCTCCGGCCCTGCTCAGAAATGTCTTCAATTGGATTTGGATGAAAGCATGAGAAGAAGCGGCGCCCAGGCTCGACCACTTACACGACTGACTCGGAGCGGAGTCCAGATTCGCGGTCTCAGGTTCCCGTGTTTTCCTCAGCTAATGCAGTCTAGCAGGAAGTTTACCTCATCGCACGTTCACCAGTCATGACGACACGAATGTTCCACTACGTCTGGAAACATCCGAGTCCGACAAACCACAATAAATGAGTCCTCCGGACTGAGACAAAACCAGTTCGTCCAGAAACACCTGGACTTATCAGGCTGCTTCAACCGCGGCTGCAGGTAACGACCGGACGTCTGCCGACGCGAAGTAGCGGAGCGCGAAACCCCCCAAGGTTCAGAACCTGCGGCACGGCGGTGTCCCTCCCCGGTGTGGAGCAGGCGAGATCCTCCTCTGCTTCATCCCGGCGTCGTCCCCACACCGTTGGTGCGAGGGTCCAGGACGAGGCCTCCCCGGGCCGCAGCCTGGTGTCAAATGATGGGTTCACCCACGCAGCTTCACCCTGAACCAAGAAGCTGAGCTGGAGGACGAGGAGCTGCTGCCACCAGCCACCCGGCGGCGTGTGTGTGGACGCAGGAGACCGCTGACACTCTTAGTGTGTGTGTGTGTGTGTGTATGTGTGTATGTGTGCGTGTCATGTTGCCCACGTGAGGCTCACTCAGGATGTAGAGTGGTGGCAGATGGTGAGGACCAGCTTGGAGTTCAGGTGTTCAGCAGCAGCATGACAATCCTCGCGTTGATCGTTCCCTCTCTCTTCACCCTCCGTCGCCCGTCCAGGAGTCGACGCAGATCCGGAATTCCTGCCCAGGTGCTCGTTTGGCGCTCGTGAGCGTTCGTCAGTCTCCGCCCCGCCCCCTCTGAACCCGACCGGAGGTTGTAAACTCGCAAAGTTGGAAGGTTCTTTTGTTGGACGGCGTGTTCGCCCCCCTGCTCTGCCTGTGTGCTGTTCTGCTCTATTAAACCCACCTCCCCAACTCTGAGTGGCTTCTTGTTGCTGGCGTCCACCAACACGTGACAAAGGTACTGACAAGCGCCGAGAACCAGTAAAGAAAATAATTTTAATGTTGATCAAACCACTGAAACACACACACGTGACCTGTCAACGTCCTGACAGCTTTTCTAAAGTCACTTGAAGCGTCCTGGGGGGGGGGGGGGGGGGCTAGCGAATACAGGTATGAGGCACTATATAGGGGCTTAGCCTTGCTCTGAAGCGCCACATCACGTGGTTTAGGTGGAATGATGGCAGGGGTGTGAAACGCTCACAGAAACATCAAAAATGACGTCACGTCCTCTGCTGTGCTGGCACACATGAAACAGGCACAGGTACAACACTGCTACTTCACTACGACGGGAAACAATCGTTTAATTGGACTAAACAGCTTTGAGAATATAAATCCAGCGTTGGGGTGTGGGGGGGCTCCTCCACCTGGGGTGAAGGGTGCGGGTGGGGAGCAGGCGGCTGAGGGCCGTCAGCGGCGCTGGTCGTAGGTCTGTAATGTGCTCCACTCGTAGGAATCTGCAGGACAGGCCAGTTACACACACATACAACGTTACACACAAGAACGTCTCACACACACACACACACACAAGAACGTCTCACACACACACAAGAACGTTACACACAGGAACGTCACACACAAGAACGTTACACACAGGAACGTCACACACACAAGAACATTACACACAGGAACGTCTCACACACACAAGAACGTTACACAGGAACGTCTCTCACACACACAAGAACGTTACAGGAACGTCTTACACACACACAAGAACGTTACACACAGGAACGTCTCACACACATGAACGTTACACACAGGAACGTCTCACACACATGAACGTTACACACAGGAACATCACACACAAGAACGTTACACACACAGGAACGTCTCACACACAAGAGCGTTACACACAGGAACGTCTCACACCCACACAAGAACGTTACACACAGGAACGTCACACAAGAACTTTACACACAAGAACGTTACACACAGGAACGTCTCACACACACAAGAACGTTACACACAGGAACGTCTCTCACACACGCACACAAGAACGTTACACACAGGAACGTCTCTCTCTCTCTCACACACACACACACACACAAGAACATTACACACAGGAACGTCTCTCTCTCTCTCTCTCTCTCACACACACACACAAGAACATTACACACAGGAACGTCTCTCTCTCTCTCACACACACACACACACACACACTGAGGACTCAGTCTGCTGTCAGATGGCTACGTACCCGGGTCCTCCTGGCTCCTCTTCCCCATCAGCCCCACAAAGGAGTTGATTTTATGTCCTTCAGGGAGAGAAAAGCAGGATAAGCAGCTAAGTGTGTGTGTGTGGGGGGGGGGGGGGGGGTGGATCAACAACCAGTTTCCTGATGATGATGAAGGTGATGATGAAGGTGAGTCTGGACGTGTCAGGATCTTAAGTCTCAAGGATGGAGGGCCTGTGTGTGTGTGTGTGTGTGTGTGTGTGTGTGTGTGTGTGTGTGTGTGTGTGTCAGGAGCTTGGAGCCATCAGGCCACTAATAAAAACGCAGCAGTTTGAAGGCAGGTCTCTGTGGCGTGACGCGTTTCCGCTGCATGGCAGTTTGATCACGTGACTCTCAGCTTTACGCGCCGGCCCGTAACTCTTGCTGGCGCTGTCGTGACCCGCAGGAGCCGGGAACCGGGAGGCGGGTTGTGTTTCACCAGCAGATCTAATGAGGTTTACCCGGATGTTGAGCGGTGCAGTCGTTCTCTGCTGTCTGGACCGGTTTGGTCCGCCCCGGTTCACCACGCTTCCCGGCGAACCGTGACATCACCAGCTCCAAGGAAACACC
Organism: Aulostomus chinensis; assembly: GCF_037954235.1. NCBI lineage: Eukaryota > Metazoa > Chordata > Actinopteri > Syngnathiformes > Aulostomidae > Aulostomus > Aulostomus chinensis. The sequence continues at coordinate 20,381,085 of NC_141341.1, read as the reverse complement.
GGCAGACTGGCACCGGAGCTGGTACTGATCCAGCTGGACCTGACGGACAGGCGGACTGAGCGGGGCCCTGTCAATCTCAGTAATGGACCGTAATTTGATCTGGGGAGTGTGTGTGTGTGTGCGTGTGTGTGTGTGTGTGTGTGGGGGGGGGGGGGGGTTGCTTGCTTACATTACCGCCCTGCGTGTTTGCATCACTCGCTCCCTCTAACGATGAGTGACTGCTGGCCGGACGGCGGCTGACTCACCCCCCCCCCCCCTTATCTCGCCACACAGGCTTCTACTCCGCCCGCCGCCGCCCAGCCGGCGGGGGCAGGCGGAGTAGCTGACGGGTAATTAGAACCTGTGAAACCTCAAACGAACCGAACCGGCCTTCAACTACTGTTGCTACTAGAAACACAGTTACTGAAATGGCTGGAAACACACATCAGAGTTCACCATGACACACACACACACACTCACACGCACACACACACTCACACACACACTCTCACACACACACTTACACACACTTACACACACTCTCTCTCACACACACACACTCACACAGGTTGAACAACTCCCTCACTCCCCAGTACAAGTCAGGTGCTACTCATTCATGATGGAGGGATGAGGGATGAGTCCCTTAATTGAGTTTTCCTGAAACCAAACTGAGGACCCGCAACACGCCCCCCCCCCCCCCCCCCCCCCCGGGACTGGACTTACTCTTGCGGGTGATCTGTGCGTTTGCTGCGGGGGGAGACAGGAGAGGGCGGGTTAGAGCAGCAGCGAGGGGGGACGCCGACAGACCGGGTGGGAGGCTCTTACCCGTGGAGCGCTTCCCCATCAGGCCGATGAACTGGCGCGGCCGCGGCTTCCTGGTCATCCTCAGCAGGATCTGCCTGAACGGGTCGTTGGCGAGCCAGGCGTCCTGGGGGGAGGGGGCGGGGGGGTGGGAGACGACACACACTCGTGAGGGCTGGCGCTGCTTACACACACAGGAAGTGGATTGAACCGTTTCCCGCCATGGTCACAGCGTGTTGGCCCAACAATAATGTAAGAAGAAGACAATAAATGTCGCCTCTCCTCCCTCTAACACACACTCACACACACACACACACACACACACACACACATACACACACACACACAGGCTGTATCAATCTTTATACTTGGATTAAACTAAGTGTTTCTATTTCGGTCTCAGCTGTATTTCCATGATGGGCATTACTCAGAGTTGTGGAGCCCCCAAGTGCGTGCGTGTGTAAGTGTGTGTGTAAGTGTGTGTGTGTGTGTGTGGGGGGGGGGGGTGCTGGTGCATCTGCAGCTCGGTCTGCTTGGCGTTTTTCCAGCAACACAAGACGTGTCCTCCATGTCAATGAAGACGCTGCTGCAGCTTTCAGTACTTATTGAAGGGGGGGGGGGCGCAGGAGGCTCCCCCCCCCCGGGTCTCACCTGTGTGTGACTACCTGTTGTTCTCACCCTGTGGAGGGTGGACGTATTGCGTCACTGATGTGTTGAGTATCTCAGAGGAGAACCAATGAAGCGGCGGATCCCCTGCGGTTCCTCTGGTTGCTGCAGGTTATTCCTGGACTCAGCTGAGCCCCACCTGCCTCTGATCACCTGACCCCTGATCTAGAATCAGCCATTTACAACATGTTGGGAGACGTGTGTGTGTGGTCTTTGTAATCTTGTGTAGACCTTTTCTGGTATAACCACTACCTTATCAGGACCCCTGGTCCTCATGGGGACCAAAGACCTGGTCCTGATGCAGCAGAACTTCATTCATGAACACCTGGTCAAAGGTAGAGTGAAGGTGGAACCTGCAGTCAGCTTGAGGTTGAGGTGAGGGTTAAGATTAGGGTTTGGGTGAGGATATTCACATGAATGGAAGTCACTGGAATGTCCTAATGAGGATAGCTATGCATATGTGTGCGTGTGAGTGTGTGTGTGAGAGTGTGTGCGTGTGAGTGTGTGTGTGAGAGTGTGTGAGTGTGTGTGTGTGTGTGAGAGTGTGTGAGTGTGTGTGTGATTTCACAAATCTGCATCTGAATGCATCAGGCAGCTTCGACCTCGGACGCTAACAAACAATTTATCGACATTTCTCAATCTCTACTGACCAGCTTTAGATTCCTGGAGGCTGTCTGATGTTGGAATAAACCCCGCCTCATAATAATAATAATAATAATCATCATCATCATCATCATCATCATAATCATGATCATAACTACAATAACAATGAAACTCACTCATTTGCCCCTCATCTTTGCTACACACTCCTGAGTACTCAGTACTTCTACACGTTAGCAGAGACAGAACCTTCATCACTTGAGTCAGTAATCAGCTGCTGGAAGACCTCCACATAATAATAAGAATAACAAACTAATCATGATGATAACAACAATAATACGATTGTAATAATAATGATAACAAGAAGAAGAAGAATAACACAAAAATAACAACAATAATAATAAGAATAATGTCGAGGTAAATGTTGATTCTGTCGGGAACCTCCGGGCTCTCCTGCTTTCTTATTCTTCTTATTAATTTTCTAATTAATGAGGATTAAAACAATTAAAGCCGACTCTGAGAACAGCAAGGTTACACACTGCGCGGAGGTTCTTCTGCTCCCTGGTACCAAAGACACCGGAACCAGACCCTAGAGCCCCGAAGCAGAGCCCCGCGGACCTGCGTACCTGGACCTGGCTGCTGCTGGTCCAGTAGTCCACCTCCTCTTTGGGCTCCTCGCAGGAAACTTGGGCGGCGGCGCAGACCAACATCAGCACCGGTACAAGTAGCAACTTCATGACGCCGAACTGGTCTGGCGCGCGCGAACCGGGTCAGAAAACTCGCCGACAGCAGCCGGTGACGTGCGTGAGAGCGATGCGGTGCAGCCGCGGAGAGTCGGTGGTGGTGGTTGAGCGCGCGCTGCGTTCTCGCTCAGTAGTCCATGGTGCGCTCGCGCTGGGGTCTCCAACACCTCCGCGCGCTCTGTCTTTGAAGCTCCGTCCCCCTGTCTCGTGCGTCTTCCTTTATAGCGGCGACGTCGCTTGGTAACGCTGTTACAGTAGTGTGATTACTCGCGCCCGGTCACGAGCAAGTGCGTTAGTTAACGGAGGCACTTTAGTTATTATCACGAGCTGTAAAGCGCGTGCGTCACGGACATCCTCCGCCAAACAGAGCCGGGAGGAAGCCCCGGATTGACGTCTTTCTGCTCCGCGTATTCACTTCATAACGGAGAGACATTTATCAGATTATCAGCTCCTAAACCAACAGGACAGCGACATGATGGTGACGTGGCAGCCAAGACCGCTGAGAACTTCAGTCAGTCAGCACCATACAACACATCTGTCTTGCAGGAGACCCGGTTCTACTGGGCCGGCTGACCTGGTTCTACCGGGGCCAGCTCACCTAGTTCTACCTGGGCAAGTGGACCCGGTTCTACCTGGGCCTGCTGACCTGGTTGTACCGGGGCCAGCTCACCTGATTCTATCTGGTCCAGTGGAACCAGTTCTACCGGGGCCAGCCCACCTGGTTCTATCTGGGCCAGTGGAACCAGTTCTACTGGGGCCAGCCCACCTGGTTCTACCGGGGCCGGCTGACCTGGTTCTACCTGGGCTAGAAGACCTGGTTCTACCAGGGTCAGGTGACCTGCTCCCATCAGGGGTTGGTGGTCCTGGTTCTATCAGGTCTACACTTAGGAAACACAAGAGTCTGGTTAGACCCCGGTGACGCAGCTCTGATTTTCGTGGAAACTTTATTTCATGGAGGCTGAATTTTTAGACAGGAATTACCTCGTATTTTATTGATGTGTTAAACCACACGCGTGTGCAGCTACGTCCTGCTTCCCCAGCCGAGGGAACATACGCAACCTCTGGTGTGAAAGCCTGAATCAAAGGCAGGAGGGTGCGTGACGCATGTGTGCCACTGATTTCCATTAGAAAAGCTGTTTGTTGAGAGTGGTGTGTTCAGGCTGAATAGAACCCAATCCCAAGTTCCATGCCCCCACAACTCAAGTGGTAGATCTTCTCAAGTGCCTTTATTCCATCAACTGTAAGTTCATTTTATTTACATGTGTGCTTTTGGCAAATGCAAATGTTTTTTCTTGGGTTGGGGGGGGGGGGCTTCCACTGTACTCATTTGCAAGTGTTGTTCACCCATCTGATTATGAATCCAGTTCTCTCCCCTTTCACATTAACACTGGTTACGTTGATGTTCCATTCCTGAAGATAGCAGTTGACCCAGCAGGAGTCTGGCTCTGCTGCAGGGTTCTCCTGTTAAAGGTGCTATGTGTAAGATCAGACTGATACCATTTGACATGACGTGTGGGGTTTTAAACGTTATCAAAGGCAGTTAACGTCTTTCAAAAAGAAACAAGAAAAGAGTTTGCCTGTTTGTTTGTTTTTTATGTGACACAAACACTGTCACAAACACGTCAACCAGCAGAAAGCAGTCTGGGTACTCAATAATCTACATTGTAGCTTTGTTAGCTCCTGCATTGCATCATATTAGCAAGAGCAACAGTTGCATGGTTCTGTATGTCATTAGTGCTAAGCTAACTAAGGTCCATTTGGAATGATCCAAACAGGTCTCAACATGCTTAGTTGTGTTGCTACCTGAAATAGAGCAGCAAATCCTAAAACTCATCAATAAAAGACCATTGTTGAGCATCCCCTCATTTCAAAGTCAGCGTGTTCTTGGTCAAATTCCTAAAAAAGAAAAAATCCGTGCTTAACAAGAACATTTGAACATTTCCGTCTAAATTTCACACTTTTTCTAAAAGCATTCATGTCTTACAAAAAGCCATCAGGGTGAAAACACAAGAAGCCTGAGTGGTGGTGTCCTCAAAGTCATGTGACCCTGGTGGAGCTCCTTCATAGGCTAACGTTAGCTTAGCACTTCTAACGGCTGCATTCAGGCTTCCAGCATCATCAGAGGGTTCATTAGTGAAGATAATCATGATGAACTCAACCTGGAAGATCATCAACTTTTATTCAGAGCTGATTTACTGATTCAATGACATGGAGCAATCCTATTGGCTGCTGGGGGAGGAACCAGGAGATGACCACTTCCTGTTGGTGGAGGAACCAGGAGATGACCACTTCCTGTTGGTGGAGGAACCAGGAGATGAACACTTCCTGCTGGTGGAGGAACCAGGAGATGAACACTTCCTGTTGGTGGAGGAACCAGGAGATGAACACTTCCTGTTGGTGGAGGAACCAGGAGACGAACACTTCCTGTTGGTGGAGGAACCAGGAGATGAACACTTCCTGTTGGTGGAGGAACCAGGAGATGAACACTTCCTGTTGGACTACAAACATGCTCATCCCTGCTGTGCCCTACTGCCTCTGTCCTCTCATACAGGCAGTATAACGACACTTAGCACTCTAGCTAGCTGGTTAGCATGCTTTGGATATCTCTGCAACTCAATACATGAATGTATTTCAGATAAAGTGAAACCTGTAACTTCTTCTGTTGATTTTAGCTGAAGACTGAAATACCTAAAGTGGCTTCGGAGTCCTGGCCTCCCTGTGAGGGGTCCTGAGCTACGTTGTTATGAAGAGACGATGTCTTTATGAGCGTGGGCGCAGAGAAAGTGAGGAGGTGCAGGTGGCGGGCTGCCGACAGGTTTCCTTCACCAATATTAATTACTTATCTCTACCAGGGGAGGTTCCACGGACAGAGAACCACTCCGGACTGGAGTTTAATCATCCTTGGAACTGTGACAGGTCATCCAATTAGCAGACAGAAGGGGGGAGGAGGGGAGACAGAGGTGAGGAGCTGGAACCATGGGAGGGAGTTACCACAGCAGCAGCAAATGAGATGCTGATGTCATGCATAAATATGCTGCAGCACAAGTTGCTTTCATGCGTGGAAGGAATCCAGAGCGGGTGATTTGTTGATCTGATGAGATAAACCTGAGTGGAAGCAGAGCAGGAACACGAGGGAGCAGCGAGAAGATCGGCGCTGTAAACAAGGATCCTACACATTCCATTTACATTTAAATGCGAGTATTCATGCTAAATCTGTTCAAACTACACGGAACAGAAACGTGGCGAGGAGGTCTTCACCACGATGTCAGCAACTGAGGGCTGTTGGAGCAGCAAAGAGATGCACTACATTTGACCTGAAGCTCACAAGTGTGGTCATAATTCTGCCCTCCACTCAGGGGATTATTGTTTGTGCGCTGCTGGACTGACGGTCAGCAGGATCGTCCAGATTTGGTGGAGGGGCAGAACCTGGGCCGAGGAGAACCTGCTCAGTTCAGTTCCTGAGTGAACTTGCTTCTTGTTTTACTGGACTTTGATTGCTGGGTCATTTATTGATGTGTTTATTCTCCCCTTGGGAGCAGGATTCTGGGAGTTATTCTCTTCTCTCTTAAACCTTCAATCCGGGTTCATTTAATCTGATTGAAGCTCACGATTTGCCAGCCTGGGGTGTTGTGATGGGACCGCGGTGAACCCGGTGGTCTTCGATGGCTCCGCCTGCTATGGAATCCTCACTATTTACAGTTAATTTTGTGAAGAGTAGAACTTGCAGGACAGCGTCCTGGAGAGCAGCGAGACGTCCTTTAGTGCCTCCAAGTCGCAGATTTACAAGGTTTTCATGGAAATGTTGTGTTCTTCCGCTCGGTGTCGGGGGAGCAGCTGAAACCCTCAGTGATGGCGGTGGTGTGAGTTGTAAGAGCCTAAATATTAAAATCAGTGCTCGTATTCAATGTCTTCAATTACAAATGTGGGATGAAGTAATTTAGACATTCATCAACCTGACGCTTCCGTTAATAAATGAGTCTTGATGGCTTTCAGTCGGATCCACTCCAAAAATATCTACGCCCTGTGTTTCAGACTTGGTTCCTGAGGTCACACCGGGCCGTGCGAGCTGGTCGTGGTGCCCATCGCTGGGATGTCACTCCAGCGGTTCAACAGATCTGCAAATCTGGTCTGTTCTCGTCTCTGCATCGACTTTATTGTTGGTTTAATTAGAAAATTGCTTTGTTTTTGGTATAAAAACAGGACAAACAGTAGAATCCTGGTATTTTTTACAGGGACACTGGTCGGTATGCAGCTCGAATCGAAGTTAAATTGTTGCCCCCCTCAACACCTCTGTGAGACCTGAGCTCTCCAGGGTGATTCTGCTCAAATTAAAGATGCTCTGATAATGTCGGGGGGGGGGGGGGGGCACCACAGTCACCAGATAGCTCACAACAGGGGCTCAAGCAGTTAATTTCCCAGTGAGAACCTGATAGCAGTGACAGGTCCATGTGAAGCAGGAGCTGCGTAACCCATTAATGACCGCTTGCTCTATTTAGTGTGAGTGTGTGTGTGTGTGTGTGTGTGTGTGTGTGAGAGTGTGTGTGTGTGTGTGTGTGTGTGTGTGTGTGTGTGTGTGTGTGTGTGAGAGAGAGAGAAAGGGGGTCCACATTGGCTCGTCCACTAATATCATCCCTCATATGTAAACTCACCGAGGAGGAAACTCATTTCAGCCGCTTGTATTCAGGATCTTGTTCCTTCAGTCATTACCCAAAGCTCATGACCACAGCTGAGGGTTGGAACGTAGACTGACCGGTAAATTGAGAGCCTCGCCTTTGGAACAGACTGGTTTAGCACCCCCATCACTGCGGGTGCCGCCCCAATCCGCCAGTCAATCTCCCGCTCCATCTTACCCTCACCCATGAACAATATATATACATATATATATATATATATATATATATACATATATATATATATATATATATATATATATATATATATATACATATATATATACACAATAGCAGAGCATTTTATTTTGTACTGACACGGCAAAAACTTTTATGTCTGCATTTTAAAGAAGAAAATCAAGAATATTTGATTTTTTATTTTCTTTAATCTTTTTGGTATCGTGAGCCCTGTTTCGTATCGTTTCGTGAGTTCACCTTTACGTTGCACCCCTAATAAATAAATGTTATAAGGCTTTTGTAAGGGATCGACTTTATGCAAGCTGAGTCGTGAGGAGCAGCGCTGATGTCGGTCAAATGATGAGATATCCGCCCTACCGATCACTGCCTCCGTGGAGAAGTGAGGCGATCCACGTCTGAAGAACTCTAGAAAAGTACTCCACATGAATAAAAAACATTGGTTCTGTGGTTGTGGCTGTCATGAGGACTCAAACTAAGAGAAGAGGTGTGAATAAACCAGAATCTCATGTGTATTCATGCAGGTCAGTGAGGGTAGAGCGTTTATCTGCTGCCTCAGATCCATTTACATGTCAGCAACAAAGAAGTCACACGGGGACCCGAACAGCAGGCCCAGGCCGCCGCTTTCTCCAACCAGTGAGTGGACGCCAGGTTCTGTGGGACTGCTCAGACCTGCTGGCCCCGTCGGGCACCACTGTTGCCGTATCCATCCTTTACTTCACATTCATGACCCGGTGAATGCGCCGTGTTTGCCGAGTGTAATCAGTCTCCTGCTTGGTGCTGTGATTAGATCAATAGTGAAGTCCTTTACTCCTGCGGTTCACACACCAGCATCCAGGGGTCACAGGGGCCCAATAATACGCCTCCCAGCTAAAGACTAATTCAATTTCACCACTACTTAATTCCCTAGATGTTTGATTGCATTACATCACGGGGAACACAAACATCAGATAGATGCCAGATGAGAGCTGCGAAGGGAGCACTGGCGGGGAGCTGTTTGCCTCGCCGCACACCTCTGATCACATTTGCAGTGCGATGCAGGTGCAGCTGCAGGATGTTGATGCAACACTAGCGCTACATTGGTCCAGCTGCTGGATAAGAGACCACGGCTGCTCATTCAGAAGGTTCCTGGAGCGTCGTGAGCTCTGGCGTTGATGGGGAGAGCTTGATGTCCCAAAATGGCCCCCACAGAGAGCTACGCATCCTCTTTACTTTACATGGCGTTTCCTCTCACTGGTGGTCCACACATGCGGGTTGGACCGTGCACATGCAACCAGGGGAGTGCAGGTCACCCCCATATGTCCGTCTGTCACATAAACATCTGTCATATTATTATCATTATTATTATTATTTGATGTTGAATTTGTGCTCTAAAAGCTTCTTCAAATTACTGTTTTTTTATGTGTTGCCATTTGTCAGCAATGTGTGAACGTCATTCTGACCTGTTGACGCTGGGATGATGGTGATCAGACAGATGTAACTTCACTTCCTCCTGGGGGGTGACATCATTTCTGAGGCAGCAGGCCTTCGCTCGGACCGCCGCGAGACGCTTCTGGTGTTCTGCAGTTGTTCTCTCCAGCATTTAAAACGCTGAGATCTTTACTCCTGCGTGAGCAAATCAGGTAAAATTCCAACTGTCAGTGACTGCAGCTGTGCAGGTCTCTCTGAGCTGAACACACTTAAGCAAACGATTCCACCAGGGAACAAGACCAAGAGGCAGGAACCAGGTACCAATGGGGACTCGCACTCGCAACTTGGAGTCGCAACGAAGTCACAAACGAAAACACACACACACACACACACACACACACATACACATACAATGCCTTCAGACTTGAGGTTCATTCAGTTGTTTGGTGTCAGGTGGCGAGGATACAACAACTGAGGAGGAGTGAAGTCTGCAGCAGGAAAATGGAGGACGGACAACCTCAAACTTAAAAAGGCTCCTTAAAACATGTCCTGACATGTAGCATAACGTTAGCATGCTACAAGCTCTGTAGCTCAGGAGGCTAAATTTGATCGCACTGGTGTGATTTGAAGAAGACTTCTGTAGATTCTCTGATTGCTCTCACATCACATCGGCGCCGCCTCCATGCTGAAGCTGTGAGTTGCTGCAAGGAAAAATCACGAGCCAGGAGTTCCGTTTGAAGGCAGCAGGAAGACAGCGATGTCCGGCAGCTGGTGGCTCCCACACCTGAATCCACTTCAGAAATCCAGCCAGAGGCCAAAAGAGGGCTGCACTCACCCTGAGCGTGCTAGCAGCTGGCCAGGCATGCCTAACCGTGCCATGTGTAGCCTGTGCAGAGATGAGGTGCAGCAGTGGTGTTTGTGGGTCAACAGCGCAGTGCTGGGCAGGTAACAGGTGTGTTTATGGTGCTTGGTGCTGAGCAGGACGCAGCACTGAATCAGTGACTCAATACCTGTGACTCCCCTGCTCATGTGATCCTGGAATGAGTTTGGCTTGTACCTGATGAGACTGAAGACAAAAGGCAGATGTTAGTAGGTGTACGTGCTTGTCCATATGAAAGACCGAACCGACCCTCAATACGCCCACAAACCACGACTTTAACCACGGTGAAGTGAGGCAGAATGAAGTGGCCATTGTGCTGTCAAGTGTGGCTTCGCTACCAGCGTGAGAGGCGTATCAACAAATGAAGGTACAATAGTCTTCAGTACTCCACATCATCGCCAGCCTCAGTTGGCGGTTACGAGATGCTCGTCAAGCGCAGCGCTCACCTCCAGAGCAGAGGAATGAATGCAGCCGTGAAGGCTGCTCAGGCTAAAATGGGAAAAAACATTTAGGGGCGGACAATAGATTTATTTCTACTTCTCTCACAAGTGGACACTCACACAGAACACAGAGAACTATTTCATGTTTGGAGGTTGCGAGGACATCAACCTTTTCTTAGCATGAGTCACACAATCAGCAGGAATCCAGGTTGGCCCACACCCCCGGATATCTCTCCAGGAATCAAGGAGTGAATCACCTTTCAGAAGATTCTTTGGGGTGAATTCTTTCCCCTCGGCGGTGCTGAAAGCACCACTTAGAGGTATTTTAATCAAGACGGTCCAGATGGGACACGTCAGCTCAGCACTGTCTCATCACCACTCATTTCTCCACTTCTCACCTCGCACCTCTGTGAGCCTGGACTCCAGAGTGCTGACATGAGGCCAGAGGGAGCAGCTTCTCAGCCTGGCCATCATAAAACCTGAAACACGCGTCTCTCCAGTCACCAGAGCCAGTGAGGACTGAGGAGGGAACGCTTGCGAAGTAAGATGAGGAGTTATTGATTTGACAGATATTTCTGGTTGGTACATTGTTGTTTTTCTGCAGGTGAACTCAGCATTGACTCCTGGGCCCCGAGCCAACAAACAAGCCCAGTCAGGGTTTAAGTCCCCGCTGTGGGATTCATCAGAAGAATGATAACAACGAATGAGAGAACGTTCTGGATGTTCCAACTCTTCGTCTCCCAGCAGGCTTCACCATGTGCTGGTTGCATCAACAGGCCGCTCCTGCTCACCTGCCAGTGATGAGCCTCACCAGGAGGCTGCAACATGGGAGTTCATGCATTTCTATTCTAGTCAGGAGCCCCCCCCCCCCACACACACACACACACACACAGCACACCATCAGTGCTGCAACAAGGGCACTGAACCTGTGTGTCCCAGCACTGAGGCATGACCACACCGAGGTGCTGCATCGCACCCCCACCCCAAAACAGAGCGGGAGCTGCTGCTGGTCCCCACAGTGCAGTCCTTTATCTCGTCATTGGTCTGGTGTGCGACCGGCTTCATCACAGCTCTCCGTTGTGTAGACGAATCACACGTCTCTCGTTCATGGTGTATATACACGGAACTCACGTGTGCTGAAACTAAACACAACGGTGAACCTCACAGCAAACTACTGGAGGCCCTCTTGGTGTTTAATTTCAATCTGTATCATCAGATCATAGTGCGGTTACATAAAGATGATGGAGTGACTGTGCTTTACTCAACAGTCGCTTGAATTGATGGCCACTGTGCATATTTGTACTGTGCAACGGCTGGACCGGTGTACATATACCAATTTATTGCAGTACAGCTGTTGTTTATCTCTGTAGCCTCACATCTGCTTGCGTGGATGTAGTATGTTCATGTTTAACATGTGTCAGAACTACTGACCATCACACCCTGTTTCCTGAGCGCTTGTTCAATCACTGAGACCTCCATGTGACCCGGTGTGGTTTTCTATCCAGTGAAGATGGTGGTCTGCTGCCAGGACAGCTCAGAAACAGTGGGATGTGATTTATATTCTTGGTGTAAAGTGACGTACAAATGAGGAGAAAACAGAGGAAACAATCTGAAAAGATTACAAAAGAAAGGAAAAATAACAATTCTTTGTGTCTTTTGTGTGCAACATTTGATAATTTTAAAGGCGTGTTGTTGAACTTGTGGGTTTTGGCCCCTGACAGCTCCAGTTATGCTGCGTCATGATGGGATGGCACCGTTCCCTCTGCCAGGAAGATCCTTTTCTCTGTAATGGGAAGTTCCAAGTGATCTTATATTTGCAAGCATGTGTTTGTGAGTTTTATATGGTTTTATTTGTTAAGTTTGATGGAAAAATTGCCTCTCCTCCAGAGAAACACAGGCTGTTAGCTGTGTGTCTTTACTAGGATGTAGTATAGTTTCCAACAGTGACGTAGGTTCTAGGATTGATCTTTTAATGATTAGCAAACTTACAGATTGTTGGCCATTGGTTCAGTATTCTACATCCTGGCCTCAGGAGGGGTCTGAACGAAGGCCTGCTCAGGCACCCGCTTAGTGATTCTGAGGGCCTGGTCATCGGAGGACCGGGTCCAACCCAAGCAACTTGGTGGAGGTGTGGGCTCTCAGTGCTTTCTAGGTCCGACTCAACAACACTTGATCTTATTCACCACAGGGGCTTCAACTTTTGACATTTTTGACACTTTGAAGTCTCATTATTTTTCAATCTGTGTTTTTATTGCATCCAATGTCCACGTAACCAGTCGTGACAAAGACAACAAGCCGACGTAAAGCCAATTTTAATTATATGGTACTTCTCGTACACACAAGTGATAGTATTTTAAATTCAAAACCAGGAACATAGACCAGTTGTGGGTCTAATCCACATTAATAGAATTATCTTGCGGTGATCCACAAGCAGCTGTCAGCTCTTCTCTGTCCCTGCATGCGCTGCCACCCACTTATTCCCTCTCATTATCTCGTCATCTCATCTGCTGGTCATGGATGCAGGGAGTCATTTTCATCATCTGACTGTGACAGGAAGCTTCTACATTTAAAGAAAGCAGCGGCGTGATCGGCTCCTGTGATTGAACCCACGCCCATCGGTTGGTCCTCGTGAAGCTACGGCCAGTTGAAGACATCCAGAGGTTGATTTCACCGATGCAACCGATCTTTTAAGGATAGTGAGGTGACCGGAGGAGGAATGGTTGGGTGTTGACTATCCAGGGATGGCGTTTATAGAGTTAGAGGACCGAGAACGGACCCCTGTGGAACCTCAGAGGCAATGATGACCTAAAGAGAAATGAGTACAACCACGGGAGACGTGAACAGTCATCAGGTTGATTTCGTATGTTATGATCCACTGTGGAGACGATGAGTGTTAGGAGGTGTGAAATAATTGGAAAGATTTGAAAGGATTTTCATTTCTGATGTGCAGGGTGAACGTTGTTCTACGTTCAGGTTTTGATTTGTTTTTAGTCAGGAAGCAACCTTGAAGACAAGAAGGAACACGTCCTTGCCCATTGCTTTGCTCTGAATTGGATATTTAGTAATGCGATTATTCAGTTGATGGTGTGATTATTACTTATGTAATCTGAATTCTACTCTTAAGTAATTTATCGTGTTTTTAAGACAGGAGCAACTGTAGAATTTGATTTCCCTCATGTTCTTTGTTGTACATGTGTGGTTAGGAGATGAGCAATCAAAACCCAGAATAAACTGGATGCCAGACACTACTGTACCAAAAATATCAATTTGATTTACAATATATGAGAATAAAAGATGTGGCTCAATGCAGCTGAGCAGGTTTGTCCTCCTAATGAAGCCCTAAAGGCAGGCCATGGTAACGGAGGGCTCAGACAAATCGGAGGATTACAACAGAACCCCGGAATGAAGAATGAAGTGAACCACCAGAAGAAAAATAGACTCACGTTGGAGTGATGGTGCACCATCAGGGAGGTCAGAGGAGTTGTGCTTTCCAGAAGAGAAATGTGGCAAAACTTGTACACACACTTGTACACTATAAACCACAGAAGCCAAAGAAAACTGTAACTAACTAAAACTCACTAAACTAAACTAAGGAACTCACTAAAAAACAAAATCCCGTTACACCAACGGACAGAAAACAAAACTGGACACCATCCCAGTCAGAGACAGAGAGGTGACGGGAGTCTGCATTTGCCAGGAAGTCAAAGATCCATCATCCATCCATCCATCCATCATCCATTATCCATCCATCCATCAATCATCCATCCATCCATCCATCCATTCATCATCCATTATCCATCCATCCATCAATCATCCATCCATCCATCCATCATCCATCCATCATGCATCTATCCATCATCCATCCATCCATCCATTCATCATCCATTATCCATCCATCCATCAATCATTCATCCATCCATTCATCATCCATCCATCATCCATTATCCATCCATCCATCAATCATCCATCCATCCATCCATCCATCATCCATCCATCCATCCATCCATCCATCATCCATCCATCCATTCATCATCCATTATCCATCCATCCATCAATCATCCATCCATCATCCATCCATCATCCATTATCCATCCATCCATTCATCATCCATCCATCCATCATCCATCCATCCATCAATCATCCATCCATCCATCATCCATCCATCCATCCATCATGCATCCATCCATCCATCATCCATCCATCCATCAATCATCCATCCATCCATCATCCATCCATCCATCCATCATGCATCTATCCATCATCCATCCATCCATCATCCATCATCCATCCATATTCTACCGCTTGTCCTGTGCTTGTAGCCCCAACTCCACCCAGAAAGACCCCGTGCTCCAGCCGGGTCTCCTCCCACAACCTTCTTGCTGGGGGGCCACAGTGAGGACCACTGCTCCACCGGCCGCCCACAATTAGGAATAAACGAATTAAATATCTCCAACAATTATTTAACAAATTTAAAACTATTATTTGGAATAAATATTTACTCTTTAGTCTGGCCTCAGCTGCTGTCCCAGGTGAGGCAGCGCAGAGAGGCCCAGGTGAGTTTCCCTCCACCTTTCTAGAATCCGCCCCCTTCCTGTTATCTGCCTCGCTGTTTTTCTTGAGGTAAATGCTTTCAAAGCTGAATCATCTCAATCATTCATATAAATGCATACAATAATTGTTCTTGGGCTCCAAACTTCTCTCACACCTGCGTCCTGTTGCTGTTTCATGTTTGTCTGCTTGTTTATTCTTCGGTGTGAATGAAAACTACAGGGTAACAGATTATTCTGCAGGTGTGGGATTCATGAGTTGGAGGGTCCAGGAACCCGCTGCACCTGAGTGTCAGGCAGCAAGTGACTGATCAGTGTCATCAGACGTCGATACGTGAGCATGACTCAGTCGCTCATCCTCACTTCCAGCAGGTCTGAATGACGGCACTAGTGAGTAAAATCACTCTGTTGTTCCTTTGAGCAATGACAAAGAGGACAAACGGCAGACGTGATCAATCACACTCAGACAGGGAAATACGCAGGAGCTCCCCCTGGCTTGACGGCCGCCCGAGTGAAGAGGAATAGAGAGGGTGTGGCCTTCATTCACCACAGCAATGCTGCAGTCTCTAACCCCATCAACGAGAAACCTCCTGCGTCACAAGTGTTGCGGCGTTTGACAACCACGTCTCCTATTTAATTGCCTTTCTTACTTTCAGTGGCTGCACCCCAAGAACATCGTGTCCACTCATGGTGATGAATTCAGTAAATGCTGCAGTTGGCTGGGAGCCGGCTCTGAACGAGCGCGCCGATGCCAGCCGTCTCTCCAAATGGCCGTATTTGATCTGACTGGGCTCTCAGACATGGAAGCACCCACCCATTCATTCTTTCACAACATTGTGAAAGCAGCTGCTCCATAGTGGCGGTTAACGAGATTAGGGGCGTCACCTCCAACAAATATAGATCCCCTTTACGGCTCCGCTGGAGGCGAATTTCACCAGTTCAGCTGAGAAAAGAAGGTGGATGATTCGTGTTGAGGCACACACAACCCCTCACTCTCGTTATAGTCATGTGACTATGTGTGTTGCTTGCACCGCCATGTTGAGCATAACTGATTGGCAGCAGTGTTGATTGGAAGCTGTCTGGCTATAAGACCTGCAGACACCTGCACTCACCTGATCAACTCCCTCAACCTTCTACAGTCTCTTGGAGCCGACAGCTACCACTGGCTAGTAGCAAGGCCTTCGCTGGAGGGTTGAGTGTCCCATCAGCTTAGCCACGTTAGCATATGAAACACTGAGGTGAGGAAGCCTTCGGTTCTCTCCCTGATGGGAGGTACCTGGGGGGTTCTTCTGCTCGCTTCAGCACACTTTGTGGCTCTCATCCAGTTGAGTCATTTTCAGAAACCTTCAGAACCCAATAAAATGTCCTTCCCTTTGCATGTTCTCCACAAGTTAGCTGCAGGAATGTCTGGTTGCCGTCTCAACAGCATGCTTTCCTGCCAGTTACATGGCATTATGAGTTAGACTGTTGCATGATGGGATTGTGTGATGTCAGCTACCTGGCAACATCTGGACAGCCAGAGGAGCGGCACCATTAAATTCCATCCCGATTCAAGTTAGTGGAGGGCTAACCAGAGCTGGCGGTACCCTGCTCCGCTGTCACCGTCTCGGCTGTTTAACGGTGGATAAATTGTTCTGAGCATTTCACAAACCCAGTAAAATGACTCTTCACGACTTTGGTCCAATCACATTTGGGAAGCGTACACATGGCGAATGATTAAATCATTTATCCACATTCAAGTTAGCAGAGCACTAACAGCTTGCTCAGTTAGCATCCTCGCGGGAGCAACATGAGACGCATCGAGTGTGAAATGCAGATTTATCTGGCGGCGACGAGCTTGATGAGCGCAGTGAGAGCTGTTGTGGTTGAATGTGAGGGATGTTCATTTACAGGACCTCTCAGGGACCAGCGAAGTCCCCGAGTGTCCCCCAAAACATGAAGAGGTCCGCTTTGAAAGTATAAAGTATATTACAAATGATATGTTAATTAACTTTGCCCAGACTTGTTCCCTCAGAGGCAGAAACTCAGACTCAGTGGTGGGCTGCGGGCCAAAGGCAAACACACAGCGTTGGTCTGTGTGATGTGTGAGTGTGTGTGTGTCTGTGTGTAAACGTGTGTGTGTCTGTGTGTAAACGTGTGTGTGTCTGTGTGTAAGCGTGTGTGTGTCTGTGTGTAAGCGTGTGCGCGTGTCTGTGTGTACTGCCGTCTCTGCCTCTGCATTCGCTTCTGCTTGATCAAATTATGAAAAAATAATTAGTAGGATTATGCATATTTAAAGAGCCCTTTCAGCTCACAAAGAAGAAAACAGCATAAACGATGATTTACGCAAGTTTTAAATGTGTTTCTTTTTTTATTATCTGGTGGTCCAAACAGAATTCATTCCACTTCAAGCAGGCCTGGTCTAAAATTTACACCTCAATGCATGTAACTATTATCTATTTTCAAAAAAGACACAAAGACACACAATAAATATGATTATGGAGGGATTATAGGACTGCTAAAATGGAGGCAACCTAATCACTGTGCTGTAGATCCTGTGACGGTTGCGTTAACCGTGATAAAACCATCGTAGCAGGGCGGCTGGAGACGCTCCCGTCTGGTCACTGAGGAATCAGCCTGAAACCAATCAGAGCTCCTGACACGAACACCCCCAAACTCCTCTGATATTTGCTGTGTGATAGGAACCGTTATCGGTGTGCCAGCAGTCACACTGTGCTGATGTCATAGATGACATCACTTCATCATCACGGCTGGATACTGAAACCCTGAAACATCTAAACAACACGTAATAAAAGCAGATGTTTATCAGTTTTTTATGTGGCAACATAAATGTTTGGTAGATTTTAAAAACGTCGATGAGTCAGTCTGGACTGGTGGGCGTAAACTCGGAGACCAGTTACCTTTTATGAGAATTTTTATGCTGCTGAAATCCTAAAAGACTTTTTGTCATGTAAAATTAATTGAGTGTCCACAGGAGATTTTCTGCAGAAAAACAATTAGGATGCAGGGAGGCGGCCGTGCTGATTGAGAAGGTTCCAGCTGAAATAAAGTTACATTTAGATGTTCTGAGGTGAATGCAACTTTCCACACGTCGTGATCTGTTCTTCCGCAGCCATCACGTCTTCGGGGAAAGGACAGGACATGTTTTACCGACGATGACACAGACCGAGCTCCCATCACCGCACGTCTCCAGTAGATTCATCGATATTGCCCGACATTGAATTTCTTCTTTGTTTGTTCTCTGTTGGCACACGGCCAACATTTGACCAAATCATTGTCATGGGTGATGTCATCAATGGGGGTTACAGCTCCAATCATGACGATGAGGAGTGATGGCGGTAAGAGAGGCCGGTCCTCTGCTCGGCTCATCACGGACACTGCTGCGGCTATCGGTTCAGAAGAATCCTCAGCATTTGAAAGGAGGCCAGCAACGAGACTTCCTGCCCACCACGTGACATCACCACATCCAACTGCAGTCAAGAGAACAAAAGATCTGAACCAGGTGTCTCTTCCGCAACTCCTCCATTCCCTCGACCCCTCCGTCTCCCTCCACCATGTCCTCTGAAACAATCAACCACACCCATAAGAGTCTGATACATGTATTCATATAACCCCAGGTACTGGTTTTCCGTCCAGCACAGGTTCAAGGTGCACCACATGACCACATGTAACCTCTCTAGTGACGTGTCTGCTATTGATAGAGGTGATCTTGGAATGACTGACTTGTAGCTTCTCCATCGTGCTTCTATACCAGAAAAAGACAAGGAGATGCAACAGTTTACCATCAACTTTTAGCCATGAAAGAAGAAGCTGACCCTGGATGAACACAGCCACGCTTGTTGTTTCTGGCAGACCAGAACAACCACGAGCAGACTAACGATCACACAACCGTCTAATCGCACCTCTCGCATTTTAGTAACAATCCCACGATTGTGCTGGCACAGCTCAATTGTTCATCAAGGGTGACACCCGCACTCCAGTGACCTGGTCCACAGCGGCAGCTTGAATGTTTAGAGACAGATGAATGGTGACGTGAACCAAAAGTTAAACATTTTGTTGTTGAGACTGTGAGCTGACTTCATGTACTCGCATGCTTCCCCTCTGTGTTTGGGGTGTGGCTCAGAGATCCACGCATGTATTTAGCTACAGAGCAATGTTATAGCTGAGCAGTGGGGGAGCCACTGTACCAGACAGCAAAATGACCTTAGCACAAATATGAGATATGTGATGTCCACTAATGTGGAGGTTTGTGTACACAAGGTGATAAAAGGTTGTTTGAGAGTGAGATGCCTTGCTGGAGGCCTGCGCTCCACCCGGGCACCTCTACTGACAATTCCCTGGTGAGCAGGGATGTGGTCTCCCTTCCATCGTTGTATATGTGGGATCTTAATTAATTATAAACAAATTACACATGATTATGTTGCACTTACCAGTATAATTGTAATTACACACATCAGCCGCAGCAGAGGTGAGTTTATAGCTCGCTGCCCTTGCTCTTCAAGGACATCAGGCACCTACTCTGCAGTCTGTGGGTCCTCTTGAGGATATCTACTCTAGTTACTGTGCCCTTTTCTTCAGATTCCCCTCTGGAATGCTTTGCCTTGGTTAGTGCTTAGAGATGTTGACAGCCAGAATTATTCCATCTTTACAAGTTTGTCTGTCAAGACTTCATGTTCCCAGCAAGAGAAAAAGAGCTTTTGTGAAAGGCCAAAGCATGTCAGCAGTCTCCAGAGGTTCTGCTGCATAGCGGCGTGGTGTGGCATAAGCAAAAGACCCTATGAAAACAGCAGACCCAGGTTTCTCCGTACGGCCTGCTTTGAACCTTCATCTGTTCTCATGCCTTGTTTATTTCACATTTTTTATTATTCTCAGAGATTCGGCTCCTTTGGCTCGGCTCTCTTAGAAGAGCCGGCTCTTACGGCTCCCAAATGGCTCTTCAGTTTTCATTCAGTATCACAAGCAATTTTTGATTCAGTGTTTTCATAAACGCTTTATTTTTATGTATGAAACTTTTAAAACTGAACACAAGCACAGCAATCAAACAAATCAAACATACAAATCAAATGAACAAAGTGTGAACAAAGTATGAACAGAGTGTCTAGTGGAGACTGGCATTCAGGAAAGCCAGATGCCTCAGTTTGGATGGGCTGATCCGATTTCTCCTCTCTGTTCCAATTTGTCCTGTCTTTGAGAAGACTCTCTCTGAGGGGACCCATGTTGCAACAATGCAGAGTCTTCCTACCATTACCTTAACCAGGCATGGGTAGCATGAAGCCTTGGCCTCCCACCATTTCAATGGGTCTTCAGCTCTCTGGATGAGGGGCTCCTGAAGGTAGGACCTCACCTCCAGTACAGCATCAGCTGTGGAATTTCTCTCTGCCGTGTGTGTCCCTGGCCTGTACCACTACATTCACGGTCTTTGGAGCGTCTGTCCCCCTTCCTTCTTTCACATAACGGTATGATCCTGGTCTGTCCTCGCATGTGATTGGCCGCATGATGTGCCCATAAAAATAAACTCCTGCCCCCGCCTGCATGGATTCTCCACGGAATGGAGCCAACAGACTGCTGCTGAGCAGGCGGCTGAAGATTCGGCTCCCTCTGACGGGCATCGGCTCTTCTCATTCACTACAAAGCATCGGCTCTTAGAGCCGGCTCGTTCGCGAACGACACATCACTACTGTAAACTGTGTGGGCAAGTTGCCACCTTCCCCCCCTGAGGCGATGGATGGTTTGCCAGAACCTCTTCGGAGCCAATTGATAGTCATCCTCTGTGGCCTCACCAAACTCCTCCCATGCCCCAGTTTTTGCCACTACAACCACCATGGCTGCACACTGCTTGGCCTGCCGATACCAGTCGGCTGCCTCTGGAGACCCACAGACCACCCACGCCCTGTAGGCCTCCTTCAGCCTGATGGCTCCCCAGTGTCCACCATCGGGTTTGGGGATTACCGCCACGACTGGCCCCAGCAGCCTTGCGGCCGCAGCTCACAACTACCACCTTGATAATGTCAGAGTGGAACATGGTCCATTCGGAATCAATGGATGAGGATGAAGCTCTGCCAGAGGTGGGAAATGAAGATCATCTTAACAGGTTCTTCCACCAGGCGTTCCCAGCAAACCCTCACTACTCATTTGGGCCTATCATGTCTGCGCGGCATCTTCCACTGCCACCTGATCCAACTCACCACCAGTTGGTGATCAGTTGACAGCTCAGCTCCTCTCCTCACCTGAGTGTCCAGAACACATGGTCGCAGGTCAGATGATAGAACTATAAAATTGATCATGGCCACCAGACCCTCGCCCACGGGTGCCTACCCCTACCTCCAGGGCAGGGCCCCAATAACCCTCTGGGTACACTTATCTTTAGTTTTTGCTTCCCGTGACAGGTCTTTTTGAACCGTTCTTTGTCTGGCCCTTCGCCTAGGACCAGTCTGCTTTTGGGTGACCCTACCAGGGGCAAAAATGCCCCCGACAGCATAGCTCCTTGGGTCCTCGGGGCAGTCAAACTCCTCCACCACGATAAGGTGACGGTTCCAGGAGGAGCATTACGTTGCCCCGTGTCTTAATAAAAGGTCAGTAAGTGTGTATCTGTAGGTAAGAGGTGCCTCTCGGATGCCCTCTTAACGTGCGTTCACATTTTCTTTCCTCCATGAAGTTATAACTTCGACCAGAAACGCTTTTTCCTCAACGCCATAAGTTAAAAAACTCTCAGCTGAAAATAAATGCAGCCAACAACAGCTTTAGCACGGTGAAGAAGCCTCATACTGATTTGCTCCGGTCTGATCTAGTCTGGTAGCATGCAGCTGCCTGAGTGACAGTAATATTACTTTGAGGTACTTTAATGTTACCGTTACATCATTAATGGTGCCGTGACAGACTTTGTTAAATAATATAACAACGTTGCTATTATTTAAGCTAAGTTATCCTAACTTTCTGTAGCTTGCTAACACTGCTAATTAACTCAACTCAACCCCTGTACCCTCCTCTGGGGGGTGAGTTGGCGAGGGTACAGGCGTTAGCTGGATAGCAAGCTTTTTGTGTTTCGACGGACGCACAGTTGCCATCAGATGTGTTTGGTGGTTGGTGATGTCACGTCTAATAGGGCATCGTCTGTCTCCCACCAATCTGCCACCAGAAGGTCAGTGGTGAGGGCGGCATCGACATGTTGCATTCGTTTTTTATTCTATATTCTATTTGACTTAGTTTGTTCTGAACTCTTATCAGTTTATCACCTGTGTGAAACTCTTCGATCTGGATTAAACTTGTGAAAGTGACAATACAGATTAGCTCTGATTGGACCAAATGTTCCCAGCAGATTTTACACAGCAAGAGGAGATATTATATGACAAGAAGTTCAAAGTTTCATCAGTGAACATTTGGCATCAACCCTTTGGGACATTTGTTGTTGTAGTGTCAGTGCAACACAAAGGTAATCTCACTGTTCTGAGAGTTCAGCTCGCTCAGAATTAGACAACCTGAAGGACCATCTGACTTGGTAAATCAATAGTCGTGGTGATAGTGTGGAACGGCCCCAGACATAAAGTCTGATCTGCAGGGGCCTCTTGGGGCATTTCCTGTGTGTTGACATAAAAAAGCTCATTTCCTGCTTTGATGATGACTGGGAGCCAAAGACACCATAACAGACCCACTAAGCAAATATGGCTGCCTGAGTTGATAACTTAGTCTGGACCCTGACAAATGATTTCCACGTGAGACGAAGGGCAGAGACTTTAACGAGGAGTTGTATTACTAATAAAACTTAGTACATAACAGTAACAGGAAATTACTGTCTTGTGTAATTATGTATTTATCATTACCGGGTCACTATAATGGGCCATTAAATCCATTCATGGAACTAGAAGCATGACAAACAGTTCTACTAACTTATTTAATTATTGCTGTTTCACTCAGCCTGCTTTAGTTTGAAAACAGTGTGTGAGATTGATTGATGCACCTGCCAACCGTCCTCTTCAAAAGGACGGATTGCGTCATGGGACACGCTACATGTCATATAAACGCCATCAAACCTGAGCAGCAATATGTGTGCTGGTGCTTTGGAGTCGCCTGACCATCAAAACGTTTATTTCCTGGATGTCGCTGTGCTTTTCACAACAAAAGTCGTCCAACATTATTATGCATAATGATGTGACTTTCTGTTTAACTTGCAAGAGTCATGTTTTCCCGGAACTGTGGGACGGGAAATAACTGGTTATTATGGGTGTTCCTGGAGACCCTAACATGTTCCTTATCTTAAACAAGTAGTTTTATTGATGGGTTGTTATTTTCATTTGTACGTAATTCTCACCAGACTAAAGCTGTTGTGTTAAAGCTTTCGTGTTACATGAGGAAACTTTGGTGAAACATTGGCATCTGTGTTGTAGTTCAGGTTCACATTAACGTGACTGGTTATTCACTCTACTCCCGTGGAGCACTGACACGTACCAGTGACAGGCACCAGTGACAGGCACAATCCATCCATCCATCCCTCCATCCATCCATCCCTCCCTCCATCTTCCCCCTCTTCTCCTGTTCAGGGTGGTGGGGGTGGAGCCTATCCCAGCAGCCTTCCCCCTGGACAGGTCACCAGTCCATGGAAGGGCCAACACAGAGATACAACCATTGGCTCTCCCAGTCACACCTACGGTCAATTTAGAGTCTGGATTAACCTGGTCCCTCTTGATGTCTTTGGACTGTGGAGGAAGCTGGAGTACCAGAGAGAACCCAGCAGGAACAGGGAGAACATGCAGACTCCAATGCCTAACTCCAAACAGATCTGTTATCAATATCAATAATTTTCCTTTTTTTTGTCCGCTCGTGTCTTTTTGCAGATAGGGTTGAGCAGGTTACAAGTAGCCATGTCACGTGTTCTTTCCCTCATATACTGGTACTTCAAAGGGAGATCTAGTCTTTTCCTCGGTTTAATTTTAATGAACAATCACCACCAGAATTTTGATTTCTAGTGTCAGTAGTTGTCCAAGTCTATTAATCATTGGAACTCCGAGGGGAACCATCTGCAGACTTCCAGGGTCATGGGTGGATCTCCATGTGCAGTCGCTATCTTCACAGCTATGAGAACATGTCCAGTTGCAAGTCTAATATTCTTCAGACCCTTAAGTACAGTGATCACAACAGCTCCAGATCCAAGTGTCGTTTGTCCAATTATTGTTAGGTCTTCAAGTTCAGTCCTTATTAGAACTCCAGAAACCATAAGTGTTGGATCTCCAAGGTCTCCTGCAGTCATCAGCAGTGCTCCAGATGCACTCCTCCAAGGAGGCCCATCAAAGCAGTGATTTCCTCAATAGAACTGGAAGTGTTTCTGCTGTTAGTGGATCTCCAGAGTTAGGAGCCATTAAAACACCCACAATTATCACGAGAGCTAAAGGTGCAAACAGCTTTGGAGTTCGTTACGCAGACAACATGGCACTCATAAGTCTGGTCACCCTCTTCACAGCGTCATGTACGCATCTGATATTCTTAATAGCTATAATTACAGTTATCGTTATAACACCGTACAAAATCATCCTACGTGTTGGACACGCAACTATCTGTGTGTCTCAAGCGGAGCTTGGACGAAAACCCAAATGCACGACTCGGAGGCAAGGTGCAAGATGAACGAAGTTTATTACCAAAGTGCAAATCAAAACGACTCTTCTGAGGGAAAAAGACTGAACTACAAAAACTCAAAATCACTCCACAGGGGAAAACCTGACTACACAAAGTAACAAAGAAATTCAAAGTGAGATAAGGGACGTTTCACGGCATGGACAAAATCCTGACAAGACAGAGCATCAACAAGGTTACAAACTACAGCGTGTGGTTTGGTGAGGATTTCAAAAATTAATGTGCTTCATAATGTTTGCATCAAATGGCGCCTGATGTTAAAGCTGCTCTCTGTCAGCGCTGAACCACTCAAAAGTGTCCAATCAAAAGTGGTGCAGTCTGTTTGAGGTCTTTGGTTCCAGCGTGGATCAGGAGTCCAACACGATACTAAGACAGACCCACATGCTTGTTGTCTTTGTATCAGAGCCTGACACAGTTGATGTAAGCTGAGGCCCTGAGTTTGTAGTTCCTGTCACGCTGTCACGGCACAGCTTCACTATACGAACCAGAGAAGAAGACAAACTGCAGTTCTATCGAATGTTAACGACCAGCAGGAAATGAAGGAGCTGGACTGTAAACATCAGAATTGAAAGTGGGACGGACACGACTGCAGTATCAGACGGTGCGAGCGCTTCACTCACATTTGCAACCTAAAACAGAAGTTTGCGAAATGCAAATTGTACTTGGGAGCACATGCGAGTAGAAAAATCCGGCCAAATCCCACTAGCAGTGCGTTCCAGTCTGCCACTGTCCATGACGTCCCGGCTGCCACGCCACTTACCTCTGCCACGCCTCTTACCTCTGCCACGCCTCTTTCCTCTGCCACGCCTCTTACCGCTGCCGTCTGTGCAGCCATTTGCTCCATCAGAAGTTTGTTGGCCAACAAGCACGGCCCCGTTCAACACAATGGTTGTGACTCCACCGGAAGCACCGGCAGACTAAAGACATGCGCAGGAGACACGTTCCACATACCAGCAGCATGTAATAGCACCCAGTACCAGTGGCACATGCTGGTCTCACACCTGCGACACACACCAGCGTGAAGAAGTAGCAGTAACAGTAGATTACTGAAGTGGAGCGGACAAAGGAGGAGGGTACATTCAGACTTTTTTCTTCTGATCTTTACCAAAATCACCACAATGACATTTCATTGTACTTCAGTTTTCAGGTGCATCGCCCAGCCACACTCGAGCCCCGTTTACTTGGACTCCTTTTACGGGTTGCTGTTAATTATGGTGATCAGCGTCTCCCACGCTGGATGAGGACGAGTGCTCTCTAATTAAACTTCCTTTATGCTGACATGAGGGCTAGCTGGCGACGGCCAAAGCCACCGCGGCGCTGCCATCCCGCTTCCCTGAGGTGCCGGTTCCACTGCCAGGTTCCGGTGCTGGTCCTGTTGGTGCTCCTCTGAGCGTGTGTGCTGGTGTTCCCTGCTACTTCACCTCACAGGGTAAAACTTTCGTTTTTGTTTGTTTTGCATTCATACGGTTTCATTCACTGGCTTTTGTATTGCATTTTTCATCATGGCTGCTGTGCACACACTGATTGGACATTAGGGTCTGAGCAAAGTGCAGAGGAAAGAAAAGCAACTTCAATGAGCCATACTGGCATCTCATTGGGTATCATTTCACATCAATAAGAGTCTCAGAAACACCCCCCCCCCCCACTACCTGTAAAAATAGTTTCTCTCTCCATTTGCTAAACGAATCCCGGTGATTACATTAGACGACAGACGAAGGTCTACTGTGCTCACCATGGCAGTGAGTTTGACGATTCATGTCTGAGCGTTTCTCTGCACAGACGCTCCATGACTCACCGGCCTGCACCTGCACCTCCTCTGCTGTGTTTTCCATTCCATTACACAGTCCCGCCCAAGAGGCTGGTGACATACACACATTTGCTTTGGTGTCTTTGTGTGGCATGAGAATATGAGACCGCTGCTGGAGACACGATCACACAAACAAACCTATCATTTACTCTGTTGTCTTCATGTCTTGAGAACTGATTCGGGGCAAAGATGCTGTAATTTCTGCTGCCACCAAATTTATTACAATTACAGCCCTGATGAAGCAGCGCTTTGTGCAAGGATGCTAAAAGAGTCCTGAGAGCTGCGCTCCGTCTCCATAACAAGGTAATTAGGGTGACAAGGACACATACAGCAGTCCACTTCTATTTTGGTCCTTTTAATCTGCAATAACATTTAAAGGGACATAACCCCTCTTATATGGCGTCTTCCACGTTGATAACAATATCAGCCCATGAACCCACACCGGGAATGGACTTTTGGAAACTTGACAGTGTTACTAACTCTTTTTATTCATCTGTTTATCTTATTTGACTATTTTTGACTCTGCAGCTGTTCTATTCATTATAAAACATGCTTTTAATCCAGTTACTGTGCTGCTGCTGCAGCAGCGGCAACCCACCCCCCTCCATTAAGGGTGGATGTAATCTAATCCAGTGTAATCCTTTTATCAAGGTGTGAGTCTGAATGAGAATGGTTCTCCATATCGCGGGCGATCGCACTCCCTCGCGCTGCAGAGGTTTCTGGCTGTAGCGATCGGGTCGTCAGGAGGACTCGCGTGACTCACTTCAGATTAAGATTCTTTTCTGTGAGATTTATGTGACGAAAATAAGTAAAATTGCAGAAAGAAAAGAATGAACAATCACGGGTTCAACAAGAACTCAGCTGCTGAACGAGTCTGATTGGTTTGTGCTTCGACTGATTCGTACCTGAATTTCTTCCTTCAAGTTTATTTATTTTCTTATTTCTACCTTCAACCGAAGAAAGGAATTTTGAAAGTCTCCCACCCTTCCTGGTGCAGGCTTTTCATTTCGCTGCTGCGTGGGATCAAGGCTGCATGGACTTTGTAACAAGCAAACATGGAGACGTTTTATTCATTAAGCTGTAGCCTGACATTGGCGAGTGGAATTGGAGGACGCCTCAAGGTCACGCTGATGGAAGGTGCAGAGCCTTGACCGCGCTCACACAATACTGAGCCATTTCAATGGCAACGGCGTTGGAGGGCTGTTTGCCACACAAGTGCTTGACGACGTTGAGGAATTTTTCCATTTGAGAGGGTCGGGAGAGTCATGGAGCCCTTGCTCGTCCAATGACGCGTGTTCTAAAGCATGAATCCACAAACTCTACCTGGTGCGCTTACATAGCAGTTCGTCTTCTGGTCAGTGAGGCTCAAACCTGACAGGCCCTGCAGAAATCCATCAGAAAGGAGAGACACATCAGCTGCAGCAGAGAGATCCTGACCGAAAAATAACAAGAATGGCTTCGTTTTATAGCAAGTATGACTTCGCTAGTCGCTTACTTGAACTGCTCTTTGTCCGGCCCCTGATGACGTGTTAGAACACAGGATGTTGCTCTGTGCAACTGTGACGCCTGTCAGTGTGTGGGAGAATTGGCGTCCCGTCACAGGCCTGTGACTCGTTCTGGTCTTAACTGTAATGGCACGCGAAAGACAAAGGTGATCTAACAGAGCTGTGACACATGTGTTGGAGCTGTGACCGTCAGGGCTGTCGACAGCGCCAACGTGTGCATGTGTGTGCGCTTAAGAACTGGCTGTATTCACATGGAGGTGTGTGGCAGGAACCAAAGTAGAAGGCAAGATGGGAAGAAAATATTTGAAATATCCAAATGTGAATTTATTATCAGCCTGTGACACGGTCGTTATCATCGTCACCATCATCACCACCACCATCATCACCACCACCATCATCATCATCACCATCATCACCACCATCATCGTCACCATCATCACCACCACCATCATCATCATCACCATCATCACCACCACCATCATCATCGTCACCATCATCACCACCACCATCATCATCGTCACCATCATCACCACCACCATCATCACCACCATCACCATCATCACCACCACCATCATCACCACCACCATCATCATCGTCACCATCATCACCACCACCATCATCACCACCACCATCATCATCATCACCATCATCACCACCACCATCATCATCATCATCATCAGGGCCCCTTCTACCTCAAAGCGATAAACCAGAAGCTTCAAACTGAACCCATGAGCTGACAATGCAGTTTTTCTAGGTTTCATCCTGACATTTCAAGTGATCAGTTTGAATAAGAGGCTCTTAAAGCTCCCAAGTTACAGACAGATTTCATACATGGCCATAATTATCAGCTCCAAACGTAGAGACGGCGCAGAGGCACCCATGTGACGGGACTGAACCATCGCATCTCACCGTCTGGCTTCAGTTTACTGACGACATTTTCAGATGGAACATGGAAAAACGGAGCAGCTCATCAAACGTGCCTCTAAATTGTCCTGAAGAGCTTAAATCCTCGGAGACACACGTGATGAGCTGGAGGTGAGGAGAGTGAGAGCCTCGCTCACAGTGAACCTGAATTCACACCAATCAACCACCTTGTCACTCCTGATGGAAGGTCATGATGCTGCGCCGCGTGCTCTTAGCGGGGGCAAGGAACTGCCTGTCCTGTAGAGGAGAGACGTCAGGGAGACCAAAGTAGGACTCGCCGTTCATTAGATGTTGTTTCATGAGGGGAGGAGAGGAGGAGCTGCTGCTGAGACGGAGGAACGGCGCGCGTAGCCTGACGCATCCTCTCTGACCGTCGTCCTGAGTGACAGTCTTAGACTGACGGCATCAGGCTCACTAAGTCAGAGAGCAAAGATTTTTATTGATAAATGCTGTTTTTCTTTTATCCAGATTTCTAGTCAAACAGATGAAACTGGGAGGG
Organism: Aulostomus chinensis; assembly: GCF_037954235.1. NCBI lineage: Eukaryota > Metazoa > Chordata > Actinopteri > Syngnathiformes > Aulostomidae > Aulostomus > Aulostomus chinensis. The sequence goes on along the minus strand of NC_141341.1, from coordinate 20,351,798 downwards.
AGGCGGAGGTTGGTTTTGATTGGTTGATATGCTTCAGTTGGAAGGGGTGGAGGCGGAGTCCCGACAGTTCATTAAAACTTTATTTTGTTAAAAAAAGACCACCTCCAGTCAAGGCTACGCCCACTCCCGGTTTACTACCCACAAACAGACTGTGGAAGAGATAATGATGTCTTGTTAGACCCCAGTTTGGAAAGTCTAAAAATGCTGTATGATTAAATTAATTATCCACACTGGAGTGAACTGAGAGACCGAATCTAAAAGACCTCATGCTGGACCCGGGTCCCACCGCCACAGAACGTTATAAATACTTCACATCTATTGGCTGTTGTTCGGAGGAGGCCGCGCTCAGTTTGAGGGCGTTGTTCAGCCACATCAGCTCCCGCTGACAAGGTGACATCATAATTACAGCTACATGGCACCAAGTGGGCGAATGCTGAACTTTTGTCTTGTCAGTGTCTCTGAGCGTCTTCGCTGCAGACCATACGGCCGATCCCTCGCTCTGATGCTGGAAAGACTCCTCAGCCGTCCCTTGGGGGGTCCACGGCTGGAACAAGTCATGGAATAAATAAGAGCCATTTCCAGACACTTAACGACACCTGAATAGACTCAAGAACAAAGAGGGAATAGATTACGTCTCGGAGAATGTCGAACTCCAAATTGGTTTGCAAAAGGCCCAGTTTGCCTCTCAGTCTCTCGCTCAGAGGTTTCTGTCTTCTAATGTACTGAGAAATTAATGGAAATCAAGTTATGCCACAAATAAGCGTTCTAAAAGAGCACTGCACCAGAGAATGGTTTCTTAATCAGTGACAGGCAGTGGAAACTGGGAGAGTGAACCCTCCAGCTGTAATTATGATGGGAAGCAGATGACATCCATCCAGATGGGGATGAAGTGTGTAGGAGGAGCTCAGGGTGGACTGACGGCCAGAAATCTGTCTTAGTGACATCATTGATGTTTGCAACTTTTATGTTTGTTTTGTACAATCTGACTGGTCGCCGTGCGCTCTGCCTCTACGTCCTGTGAACCGTGTGTGTGTGTGTGTGTGTGTGTGTGTGGCTTCGTCTGTGGCTGCGAGAACAGCAGTTGATTTTCTTTCCTTTCCTGAACTTGACAAAAAAAACAAAATAGCATAGAAAATAAGCTTCTCAGTGTAATTTGTGGCTAAAACTAAGCAAACATGAACTGTAGCAGTGACGTCACTGACATGTACGCCTGTGTGAACCAGCGCTGTCAGTCATAGCGCCTCCACAAGTTGATTGGAGGTGCTCACACACACTCTGACGTGCCCAGGGGCCTTAAATGGGACCCCAGCACCAGAGTCAGGGGCCTGAGTTCACCTCAGCAGAGGGACTATGAGTGCTTCTAGTTATTCCTGGGATAATTTCTGTTATCAGGAATGATGCATGCAAAGTAATCTAACAAGTAGTGTAACTAATTACCTCTGCACAGGAGTAATAAGGTGAGGGTTTAACTTTTAAATGAAGAACGTGTCGTGTGGTTGTGGAAGTGACGACTCTGTTCACTAACCTCATGTAGGAGGAGATGTTCGGCTTCTCGCCGTCACCAACGCTGAGCCCAGTTCTCCACACCTGGGGCTGTGCTGGAGCTGGGACCGTGGCACGGAGCAGGCCCGGCCAACTCACCTCTGCCTGGCGCAAACGCCTCCCTGACTGCGAGGACTGAGACCAGCCGCTCTTCATCCGAGAGCCAAAACATTTTAGCAACAGGTTGAGTCTTTGGTGGAGTCTTGTGGGAATGAGGATCGAATGTGACCTTTGCCTGGATCTCATCCTGCTTCTCGTGCTAATCCGTCGTGTGGAAGCACAGCACCTGCGGGAATTGAACAATTATCACTGCATCTCCCTGCTGTCACAGGTCTGATTGTGTTAACTCTGCTGAAATATGGAACGCAGGGATCAATAGGCAGCTGCTGCTTTGAATCTTTTAGTGGCTTTTACCATTCGAACACAGGAACTCTGGCTTTACAAACGTGTGACAGCCGATGACACATCATCCAAGTGGTCAGTAGTGCCGTGTCTCTATGGGGTGTCTGGCCGGTGCCCATTTTTAGTCTTAGCAAAGCAGGTTGACACCGTTGGTGGTGCACGCGCTGGATGAAGCTGCAACAGGTTTGTTGCTGGAAAGCGTGTTGCAAGCATGTTGCGGTTGCTGTGGTGTGAGAGCGTTAAATTGCAGTGAACGTTCTGACAGAGCGAGGTTATGAAACCTAGCACCCATCGTTCCTCTGGTGCATTTTGGAGCTCCAGACCCAACGACTGATCGCTAGCTAGCTTAGCTTTAATGGTTGCTGGCAACGCGGCATCTTTCTGCTCATCTGCCATTAAAATGATCTCTATTTGCTAAGAAGTTGGCCTGTTCCCTCACAGGTTACTTTCTATTACTGATGTGTTTGATCCCAGTCAGAACCTCTGCTGCCGCCAGTAGGCCATGCTGCTCCAAATCAGCGCATCCTTTTAGTTTGCATGCTGTCAGTGACAGCCGTGGGTGAGAGAACCTTCACGGGCTTTGAATGGTGGAGGGACTTCAAAATAAAAAAGGAAATAATGACACAAGAGAAGAAACTGACTGAATGGAGGTTGGATCCCAGGAGTCAGACAGGTCAGACAAAGCTGAAACACTCCAGGATGGTCGAGTGCATCCAGGGCGCGAGCACTGACGTCGGCCTCCTGTTCATTTACTTCAGAAATGAAGTAATTAGTGCTCTACGTGCACATGCCCCCCCCCCCCCAGCCGTCCCACTGTCACATCGCTATTCACACAGGTTTCGTTTTTCAATCAAATCGTCATCACAATGGCGCTTTGTCCTGTCCCAGAGTAACGAATGCTGTTTGACGGGCTGCCTGTCAACTTGACTGAAAGCCGCCAGAAACACTTCTGCCACTCAATTCCTGGTTCTACTGGGCGCCGCTTGTGTCTGGTGTCTGCGCCTCCACTCTGGCGGCTTTCCATGAATCAAATAGAAGGAACAAGAGTTGATTAAAATCACTTGGCTGATGATAATCAGCTCCATCAAAGCACTTCCAGAATAATACCACGGCGAGACTCATTGTGCAGAGAAATGTCAGTTCTGGTGATCCGTTCAGAGTTGATTCTGATGAGGCGCTTCTGCCTCGGCGGGCGGCAGGTGCTCATGAATGAGTTACTGCCATGACATTTGTCAAACTACAGAGGGATCAGAAACCTGCCTGGTGTCCATCACTTAATTGGTCTCCATGGGTTTTAAGCGCCGGCGCTGATACCAGGGTGAGCCTCTTTGACGGGCTCAGCACCTGCCGAGACCTGACCTTTGACTTGCTTCCACTCCACATTAGGAAGTACAATTAGGCTCCAAAGCTCCTGCATGTTGATTCATCGCTCATTGTCTTCCTGCTGGTAACAGAACTGCTAATATTCCAGCTGAGCGACTGCAGTACCTGCCTGGTCAAGTATGAGGACGCACAACGCCACAGCGCCCCCTGGGGTGTTCTGCTCTCACATTAGTAGCTGCGGGTGCCATGTTTCTTTCATGGGTTTAAGTCCTGATGGAAGTAGTGTTGGGGGACAGGGACCAGGGTTGGATCCTGGATCCCTGGAGGGGCCACCACCCCTCTGAGGGTGTCAGGTAGGATTTAGGATTTTTCATCACAGCCCAACAACAGACATGAGGACACGTACGGGCAGCAGCCTCAGCTAGAGGGCTGTCTCGGAACATGGTCACTGGTTCAATCCCCCAAACCACCGATAGCTTCACTTGTTGGAACAGATGGACCTGCAACACACACACACACACACACACACACACACACACACACACACACACTGGAGCTACACAATAATATCAGTGAGTTCCGTGTGTTTTTTTCACTCATCTTCAGGTTCTCTGAACCCAGTCTGTGTGTAACAGAACAGAAAGCCTGCTGCCCAGCATCAAGAACGTATGTTAGGATCTCATTCCTTTCTTTTCGTCACACCATGTGGACCCTCAAGGACTCATGTTCAAGAACTGTGGAGCTTCTCTTCAGGAGGGGACCGACAAATCTGACTTTCACATTTATAGGAAGTGACAGAGAGACACTCAGAAACCTCGTCACTGCTGGCGCAGGCCGTTCTTCTCCATGAGTGTTCGAGAAGGGGGAGTAGAGGACCCACCCCCAAACACCCTGGAGAGGATTGTCTTAAAAAAGTGTCACAAGTTGTTATCTTTTTTTGTAGAAGAAGTGAGAGCACAGGAAGAAGTGTTGTGAATGAAGATGAATTCAACCATGAACAGAAGCTGATCCGGACCAGAGGCAGAAGTGAAGTTTGCACACAAGATGACCTTGAAGCCATCAGGTGATCAACGTAGGCTTCATCAAAGGGTCCATCATCATCCTTCCATTATCCATCCACCCATTCTCTATACGGGGAGGGGGGTGGAGCCTATCCCAGCTGACATTGGGTGAGAGGCGGGGTTCACCTTGGAAGGGTCACCAGCCCCTTGCAGGGCCATCAGGAGCAGTTAGGGGTTCGGTGTCTTGCTCAAGGATCGAACCAGCGACCCTTCGGTTGCAGGACGACCACGCTACCGCTGAGCCACGCCGCCCACAAAGGCTGGAATATGACGTGAAACAGAAAACGGAGGATGACGTCACTGCAGGCACTCATGTGGGCCGTTCAAGCCAAACAATTTCCTTCAGCGCTTTTCAGCTCAAAAGATTTGTGTTTTTGCAGATAAGCAAAGAAAAGCAATTGATTTTAAGAGTCAGAGTCGGAAACAAATCAGGTGGGACAGGTGTCATTGCTGGGGGTCCAGTTTTGGCCCCCCGATGCTGCCTGCTGATCTGGAGTGTTAACCTGCTCGGAGGTGAAAGAGCTGCAGAGCAGGAAGATGGAAGTGAGGCGTTCAGAGACTGAGGTCCCTGGAAGCTCCTCACCTCTGCGTTGAGCTGATGGAGTAAATCAACGCGTCTTTAGCCAGCGACGGTTCAGGTGTGCAGCAGGGCGCTGGACACCTGCCCGCCTCTCCAGGACCACAGGCAGAAGAACTGTGTGAATTTAAATAATTTCAATAATAATAATTATTAATCCTTGCTTATTTTCTATATTCTAAGCCTTTAGTTCCTCCACTACTTTAACTCCAGAAACTGGAACCCATCAGTGTTTCACTGTGGCTCTTCTGTCTTACAGGCACAGGAAGGCTTTTATTCTGAAATGAACCTGTTAACTAAAACACAATATCTTCACTTTTCAAGGTGCAGGACCCCATAAATAATAGTGACCTAAAAAAAAATCATAAATTCATTATTACAAATTTCTACATAGTTTTTCCTGGTGAATGAAGATGGCGGCGGCTTCCTCGCCTCACCGAGGGTCTGAGGATGTCACTGATTGTAAACCGGGAAAATTCTTTTCTGATTTGTTGCAGACGTGATGAACAACATTTGATCGATCGATGGATGATTTCAACGGACAAGGGTGTGTGAGACTGCTGCAGTTTGACGGGTGAGGAGCTTCGCCTCGGTAGCCTGATGTGAACTCCTCAGGAGCTTGACCACACGCTGACCCCGCCTCCTACCCAGCAGCTCTGGTGCGTCGTTTTGTTGTTGAAACTCACAAAGGGATTCAGTGCAAGGAAACATTTTACTTCACAAATCGAGTGAGAACCCATCTGGCCAGGCCACATGTTATTCACATCTGACCTCAGCAACCGTGGTTCGGCCAATCAGAGTTCTTTGAGGGCGGGGTTTACAACAATGGGGCGTCCTAAGTGGCTAGCCTAGATGCTGCTAGCATCAGTTACAGGACAACTGAAGCATATTTTCTCCATGACCACTGACTGGCTTCAGCTTCTGCATCAGTTCCTTTCGGCCATGATTAATGCTGATGGACAGGTTCTTGAAAGCGTCAGCCCTCCTCCTCCTTCTTCTTCTTCTCCTCCTTCTTCCTCTTCTCTTGGATGCTTCTGGGTAGCCAACTGTGCCAGACACACCAGCACAGAGCCGCTGCGCTCACCTGTAAATCAGCCTTCAACAGGGCGCAAGCATGTCCCCTCATCGGCTCCTGAGTCTCCTCCCAGCAACCTGAACCTCCTCAACCTTGCTTCCCTCACAGGGCCGCTCCAGCAGCTCCACCCTCGTCTGACCACCTGACAGCAGCAGAGTCCGGCTCCCTCAGCGCTGCCTCGCTCTCTCGGAGCTACGCCACCGCCTCTTCTGGGCCATCGGACGCCCTCTGAAGGGTGCCGGCTGTGTGACGTGATCTCCTGAGAGATCCTTCCTGTGATAAGTTGTTCTGAAAGCTCTGACCGATGGTGTGAGTGAGGCAAGTGTGAAAACAATACCACAGCCACCCCTCTGACTCAAAGCCACCAACACGTCATGTCACATCTCGGAGAGGCTTTAAAGCTTGAAAACAGTGGAATGTTGAGTGTGTGTGTGTGTGTGTGTGTGTGTGTGTGTGTGTGTGTGTGTGTGTGTGTGTGCGCTCTGCAGCAGAAACATGCCTAGATGAAATATCATGCCTTTCCATGAGCGTGTCACTCAGAGGAGCCACTGTTGTGTCTCCGCTGCCTCTTCTGATTACCGTGACACTGACGGACTCTTATCTCTGGCAGACACAAACACAACATCACAGTTCTGCTGCGACTTCCAACGCCACGGACGCGAGACCGTCGTAAATCAGCAGCAATGAAACTTCCATTCCTCATAGTCACGTCCTCGTCTCATGATGAGGACACAGTCCCTCACCTGCTGCCATCAGACGGAGACCTCCGGTTTGACTGCTGCTGTCCGTATCAGCAGCTCCAATGCTCGCTGACTCAGGTCTTGATGAAGCTGGTAATAGACTAAAGTGTGTGTGTGTGTGTGTGTGTGTGTGTGTGTGTGTGTGCGCACACGGGCGCGCGCATGATTTCCACACTGAACTGATTGCTCTCAGCTCCTGTAATGTGAATAGAAATAATCTTAAAAATAAGAAAATGTCTCATGCATACCAAATCATGGCGTGAGGTGAAACGAATGGTGGCTGTTATATTTCGGGGTGTGCAGGCAGCAGGCGACGCCTTCTATTATTCAGGAAGGCCTCATTAAAGCGTAATTTAACACCAGCAGTGACCTGCAGCAGCCTTCTAGTCAGAAGACCATCGATCAACAATAATAATACGCACAGAGATACTGGGTCGAAGATGAATACTTGTACTGCAACAATTGATTAGGAGGCTTCTGTGTACTGCTGTCACTCCTGTGTACTGTTCAGATAAAACACAGGTGAGTAATGGTGGAAACCCAGGCGGTGACAGGTGTCGGCAGGACTCTGATCTCACAGAGGCGAATGGAAGACCACCACCTTCCGAAGGGTGGTGTACTCTGATTTACTCCCACCTTGGGAGGGTGAAGGTTCCCCTCCTGCACGAGGCTGCGGCCCTCAGAACCAGAACCTCCTGTCACAGGAACCAATTCTCCCTGTCCTGACGGCCTTCAGGACCCCAGTGACAGGGACCCCTTGCCCCTCCACCCACTGACACCAACCAGCCTATTAATGTGTGTACTTCATGTTACCAACATAATACTTCATTGCACATTACTGCAGTTTTATTCAATAATACTTAGACAGTTATTTATGACTTGTACTGTATTGCTCATGTATCCTGTTGAGTTTACTCAAATAATACAATTCTGTTTTGAAAGTTTTTACTTTTAGCTTTCATTTGTTTTTTTGCATGAATGTTGTGTACTTTTATGTGAATGGTGCGTACTGTCGTGTGAATGGTTTGTACTTTAGCGTGAATGGTGTGTACCTTTGTTTGAATAGTGTGTACCTTATGTGAATGGTGTGTTCTTTAGTGGGAATGCTGTGTATTTCAGTGTGAATGCTGTGTACTTTAGTGGGAATGGTGTGTACCTTGTGTGAATGGTGTGTACCTTTGTGTGAATGGTGTGTACTTTAGCGTGAATGGTGTGTACCTTATGTGAATGGTGTGTTCTTTAGTGTGAATGCTGTGTATTTCAGTGTGAATGGTGTGTACTTTAGTGGGAATGCTGTGTATTTCAGTGGGAATAGTGTGTACCTTATGTGAATGGTGTGTACCTTTGTGTGAATGGTGTTTACCTTTGTGTGAATGGTGTGTACCTTTGTGTGAATGGTGCATACCTTTGTGTGAATGGTGTGTACTTCATGTGAATAGTGTGTACCTTTGTGCGAATGGTGTTTATCTTTGTGTGAATGGTGTGTATCTTATGTGAATGGTGTTTACCTTTGTGTGAATGGTATGTACCTTTGTGTGAATGGTGTCTACTTTATGTGAATAGTGTGTACCTTTGTGTGAATAGTGTGTACCTTATGTGAATGGTGTTTACCTTTGTGTGAATGGTGTGTACCTTTGTGTGAATAGTGTGTACCTTATGTGAATGGTGTTTACCTTTGTGTGAATGGTGTGTACCTTTGTGTGAATGGTGTGTACCTTATGTGAATGGTGCGTACCTTTGTGTGAATGGTGTGTACTTTATGTGAATAGTGTGTACCTTATGTGAATGGTGCGTACCTTTGTGTGAATGGTGCGTACCTTTGTGTGAATGGTGTGTACTTTATGTGAATAGTGTGTACCTTATGTGAATGGTGCGTACCTTTGTGTGAATGGTGCGTACCTGTGTGAATGGTGTGTACCTTTGTGTGAATGGTGTGTACCTTTGTGTGAATGGTGCGTACCTTTGTGTGAATGGTGCGTACTACCAGTCCACCAGTGTTCAGCCCCCAGCTGCTCAGTAAAGACCAAATTAATGGAACAACTCTCCTCCCCTTTATTACAGGAGAAGGTTCTGACCCACCAGAACCAGCGGCTCCACACCAGGTTGGTCCTGATTGTCTTCATTTGTACTCTGAAAATGTCTCTGGTAGCAAGTCAGACTGCAGATGTACAGGAATGGAGAGGTGAAATGGGCCATTAAATCTGCCATGTGAATCATGAATCCTGGTAACTGCGGGTGCTTCATGGGCTGAGGAGAGAGAGTTGCTCCAGCCATGGTCACTGTGAGCAGCAGCGCCCCGGATGATGGGACGTCCCATCAGGGAGCACCGACAGCTTCATATTAACAGTGACAGAGGATTGTTCAAGTAGCAGGCAGCAGAGAGGAAAGTGCTTTGTAAGTTGGAAAGAGAAGGAAACAAAGGATTGGTGGGGGGGGGGGGGGGGGCAAAGCCTGCCGTCACACAGCAGCAGCACAGCAGAGGTGTAAATGCTGGACTTGCCTGGAAGAGCCCAGCACAACTTGTCCATCTGGGAGACGGACATGTGGACACAGACCAGCTCGTCTGTGGCTGGACGCCCTGGGGACACGAGCATCTCATCCTCTGCGTCTCTCTGACTGTGTCACACTGCGTACGGCCGTGTGCTTGGATGGACATGCAGGGGACATTTTCAAAAATGTCACAACAATAAAAATGTTTGTGTGGAAATGTGCCTCCCACCTAACAGAAGCCATCTGTGGTAAAAGCGGTCCCAGAGCTTCAGGCAGCGATCACCAGCGCTGAGATGAGCTGTGAGAGGCTGCTTCTCCTGCCAGATGCTGCTGGAGGCTCCATAGTAAACAGCAGGATTCACTGCCGACAACGTCCAAAGAACTTCCTCCATCAAAACAAAGAGGCTGCCACCGACAATGCGGTGGTGTCCTGGATGGAGGGAGCGGGTTCTCATGTTCCGTACAGCTGCATCATGAGAAAACCTGAAAATACATCTAATGCAGGCCAGCTTCATCATGTACTCGGTCCCATGAAACCAGTTGAATAATTGACTTTGAATAATTCATGCACTTCCCTGCTCCTGGCTCTTTTTCATGAAGGCTGCGGGGATGTTCAGGAGGGAAGAGATTAGAAGGAGTGGATGTTTTCATCACTGCTCAGTGTCAGGAAGCAGCGTGGCGGCGATTAGGAGGAACTAACAGCAAATAACATTTACTAGAGTGCAGAGGCAGACCAGTCCAGCTGAATGTAGCGTTATATCGTGTTTCCCCAGCAGCAGGACTGGGAGGCTGCTGCTCTGGGGCCTGAGGCAGCAACGGGTCGTTGTGAGCAGTGGATGTGAGGTCGCTTCATGGCTGATGCATTCAGCTCCTGAGGATCGCCTCAGGTGGTTGGACCCACTCAAAACACAAGAGTGAAAAAAACAAAACAGGAAAAGAGCAAAATATTTGGTGTGAACAGAGCAGAGAGGTGTGGGCTAGCACTTCACGACCCGCTAGCATGCTAGCTGCGGTCTCAAACACACGTCGACCATTCATCCCAACATCCTCCACCAGCTCACATGGGATGTTGTCAGAAACCTGGACAGAATTGTTGCTGCTCACTTGCAGCTCAGAGGGAATTTGATTTTCAAAGTTCAACATTTTCAAATCGTGCAAATGTGCAGAGGTGAAAACTGTTTTCTGGGATTCTAGAGGAGGGGTCCCTGAGGAGCTGCTAACCACCGCCAACAGAGGCCGGCGGAGCACTTAGTGAAGTTGTTCTTCAGCATTCGTGTCACATTAAGGAAACTTTTCATCGTTGGTTACATCAGCGCCACGTTATCACCAGGATCCAGAGTTTAAAAAGATGACGTAAGAAAGCACGTCCAGGACTGAAGATCAGGCTGTGGCAGTGCCGCTCCTCTCGCTGCTGGAGTACCTCCATTTATGTACCATCTCATTATCCTTTTCTTGTAAAAGTATGACTTCATTCACGTAAAACTACAACGTAATTCTTGAAGACTCTATATCTAAAGACTCTTTATCCTCATTCTCGTGATGTTCTGAATTTTTCTCATAAAATCACATGAAGTCTTAAAAGGTTTTTTTCTCAACGTTACTCTGTCGCAGGTATGACTTTTTGACAGTATAATGACCTTATAAAATAATACCACGCTATCGAGGTATTGCAGACGTTTATGTGATGTTTGTTGTAAAATCTGGTGCTTTTTTCATAAAATAAAAAAAGACATTTTGCCATTGAACGATGTCATTTTACTCATAAGCAACAAAGAAGCTTAGCTGGAACATCAGCAAACCCTGCATGTCGATAATTACAAATGTAAAAGATTTATGTCGTCTGTTAGATTTTGTAGACACTTGATACAAATAAGCGTTGTTTAAATGTTGATGTAATAGACACACACACACAAATGCAGTGACTCTTTTTGGATGGCCATGTCAGTTTGCACAGAGCAGATAGCATTAAACAGGAAGTCCCCACGCGAAAGCCATAGTTGACGTCGTCCAAATAAAACACCACATGCAGCCACTTTACCGCCAAATCAGACAGAAAAGGACAGAAGCGACCACGGACGCTAAACATGGCAGCAAAGTGATGACCTCCGCATCAACAGAATCTGAGTACGTTTAGAACCTGAAGGGGCCCGGTCACTCCTCCCCTGCACACTGTGGCGCCGGCATGCTGACGACTCTCCTGAGGGCTGGTGGCGTTCTCTTACAGGCCACTCAGCCAACAGTGTGACAGCCACCGAGTCAACACACGCGTGGTGATGGTTGTTATGAAGACTGAGGACTGAGTGGTAGGTTGTTGAGGAGGAGGAGGTGAAACACACACACACACACACACACACACACACACACACACACTCTGAAGCGCAGCACAGCTGTTGAGCCTCCATCATGTTGCTGTGTGAACAGGGAGGCTCGGTGAGTCACTGGGCGCCGTGTGGACCCGTGATCCCTGAAGTCAACATGGAGTGTTTGGCCCAGTTACTCAGGTGACCGGTGCTCGACGTTTATTCAGAGTGAAGTGCCTTTGACTCGGAGGCGACGACGACACCGTGGGCAGACGTGCTGCAGTCACAGGTTGGAAATGTGGACTTCGATTTCCAACCGTGGAACAGTGAGATTTGGGGGACAAATTCCAGCACAAAAGGAACATGAGGCGTGTTCTCGGCATCGCCAGTCGAACGCCCAGCACTGTGCTACTTGGACTGAAGCGTCACATGGGATCTCACGGAAAATGCATGAATTCTGTTAATTATTGGTTGGCTAATTACAGGTATAAGTAAGGAGGACCCAATATTTACATTTTTTTTCACTCTCAGATGTAACGTCAATCTCGCCTGACGTTTTTTGCCAGAAGAGGCGTTACAACACACAAGAGGTTGGAATGAATGTGTGAGACAGGAATTGGTGGCGTATAGAGAAGGTAGCAGAAGACGCCGTGGTTCACGTTTGTGCTTTTTCTGGCTGCAAGAAGTAAATGAGAAGGTTTCACCCTGAAAGTTCAGTTCAAGCTGCATAGCCTCCAACATTTGACTGGCAACGCCTAGTTTCCCAAGATGGCCGCCGCCATCACCAACGAGGCGTTTGCTCTTTTGAGCGTATTTCATTGTTATGATTTGTCTGTTTGTTCTGCCCCTCAAACTGCGTTGGGAGCTCATTATGCGCCAAAACCAGGTTACATTTGGATGCTGCCAAAACAAATCCCTGCAATCACTGGTAACCCTAATAAACACAAAGACACCTCAGGTTTGTCGTTCAGAATCGTCCTTCAGCTGGTGACAGTCCGACCCTTCATACCTGGTAAAGTCACCTTAGTCATGTATGGCAGCTGCTTCACTGTCACGTCTCCTCAGGGTGTCGCTCTGATCACCCTGACCTTTGACCAGCACTCTGACACGTGTCATGAATGGGAACATCGTTAAACTCTCAGTGTTACTTACAGTTTGATGACATCATGATCAGCTGTTTGCACTGAAACCAGAAGCTTGGTAATTGCTACGTTAAACTAGAACCCAACGAGTTGCTCACAGAGGAAGAGAAGCCTGGCCCGAAGGGCCTGAGAGCGTTCAGGCTGACACAAAAGATGCTGCGGAGTCCCTCTGTTGGAGGACTGGACACAGAGGATGGACTCCTCGAAAACCCTGGCAGGTGATTGGATGAATCATCTGTCCATCAACATCTACCACGAGCTCCCTTCAACCAAGGGAGCTCCTCAACCAGCCCCTCTCTCCCCACTGGATGATGAAATGCTGCGCTTCGGGCACAAGTGAAGAACCTGAAGCTGGTTTCTGGTCTAAAATATTAAAAATAGAGATGTCGCTGCACCTCACAGTGAAATTCTAGTGACACAAAGTCTATAGACTGACCACTCACGCATTCACAGCGGCGTTAGCAGAGGCTGCTACGGAAGGTGCTAACACACAATGATGGCGAAGCATCAGGAGCCATTAAGAGCTCAGTAACTTGATCTATGGAGCAGCCCAGGATCGAACCCATAACCTCCCATTATTGCTGCTCTTAAGAGGCTGTTGACTCCTCGAAGCATCTCGTCTCAAGTGAAAAGTGGAGAGGAATACCAATACAACCGCTGTATTTGATGCCTGTGTGGCCAGCATTGTGTCTGATGGATCCGTTCAGGTTCAGCAGCCTGATAGTGACTCTCACTTCTCTTTGCTTGCAGGCTTCATTCCCACCGTTTGTTCTCAACACTCTCATTTCACACCAGTAACACACATGGTAATTGATTTACCTGCCATGGCAGTGGTGGATCTGGCCCTTCTAGATGTCTGGGGCATCAATTAGCTCCTTTAGCCTATGAAGGAGCTACACCAGGGTCACATGACTTCAAGATAGCCACCACTGAGCTTCAGGCTTCTTGTGTTTCCCCCTGATGACCTTTAATGACCTCCATGACCTCTGCAAGCTCCTCTTGACTCTTGTTAGCAACCCAGGTTTTTAAGACTCCACCACTCCACCATCCACCAGTCTGGTGTTTACTGGTGGATCTGATGTAGAACTGAACCTCCACCATCCACCGGTCTGGTGTTTACTGGTGGATCTGATGTAGAACTGAACCTCTACCATCCACCGGTCTGGTGTTTACTGGTGGATCTGATGGAGAACTGAACCTCCACCATCCACCGGTCTGGTGTTTACTGGTGGATCTGATGTAGAACTGAACCTTCCACCATCCACCAGTCTGGTGTTTACTGGTGGATCTGACTGGGGTTTTTGTTGTGCTGAGCCACACGCCCATGAAATGCGAGTGATTGTGTCTGCAGTGGCACAGACGGCGCTGATCCGTCTGACAGGACCGGCCCACCTCAGACCTTCCTCTAGCTAAGCACGGACCACCTCGCTGTCAGACATGGAGTCCACAGATCCATCAAGACTACTGGAAGTCTATTTATTTCCACTGGAAACGTCTGATCTATGATTTGCTTGTGGAAGCCCTCCATCCATTATTTTTGAGCAGTCATGTTACAGACGAGTCCGGCCACACCGCAGAAACCGTGCTGTCTGAAGGAGCTATCAGGCGACTGCCTTCTGAAACAAGAAACATAGATCGGCCTCTGACCCCAGGCAGAACGGACGTCTCTGTCCTGTTCCAGGGTGGAGGACACAGGACGTGTGTATCCAGGCGAGTCACGTGTGTCAGCCATCAAACAGCGAGAGACGGCAGGATGTCTGGAGTCCACGTCCAGCTTTTATTATCCAGCTTTTATTGTGCTGACAAAGATTTAATGAATCTACAGCTGGCGGTGGAAACACAGCCGAGCACCGGGCCAAGCAAGAGGACCTCACATTCTGGGGCAGATACAGACGGTTTCATAAAATTTTCATCAAATGTATTAATAGAGGAAATAACACATGAAGCCGTTGCGTCATCATGATCTGACAGGCGGAAGCACTGACTCCGCCCACTGACTCCTGCTGGATTCTTCCTTTGCTCTTTGAATCTTTAAGAATTCTCCTTCAAGAGTTGAGCAGCCCGTCTTCACTCCTGCCGACGTGGTCAGGATCACCGTGCAGATGAGGCAGGTTGCCTGCCTGCTGCTCCGCCCATCTTTGGTGGCCACCACCCTCAGCAGGACCTGCGTACTTCCAGATTGATTCTTATTGATTAGCAGATTAACGCTTTGGGAGTTATTGCTCTGAGTGAATGCAGCTCACATAATGCAGAAAATGAAGCCGTGGCGAGGGATCGATCGCTCCTCTCAGTCTCACACTGACTGTTTTACAGTGAAGAAGTCATGAGGGTAATTGACACACCCCTGGTGCGCTGACCTTGTCATCCCCTGGAAACCCTTTTTCCCGCTTGCCTGTCAGAGACCCTCAGTCAGGTGATAACCTTTGAGTGTGAATTGATCCTCTCTTGTGCTGATTGACCTCATGTAGATGGAGAGCTCCTTCCAGGAGTGAGAGATTCTGCTGTGACGTCTGTCACCACACTTGAACCCTGGTGGTCCTCGCTCAGCTTGTGCCGACACAACGCCAATCACTTGTTTAGTTTGTCATTTCATTTTATTTTGCAGTTACGAGAATACGGTTAGCCCGGTGGAGCAGTGGTCCTCACGGTGGCCCCCCAGCAAGAAGGTTGTGGGTGGAGCCCCGGCTGGAGCACGGGGTCTTTCTGGGTGAGTCTCCATGTTCTCCCTGTTCCTGCTGGGTTCTCTCTGGTACTCCAGCTTCCTCCACAGTCCAAAGACATCAAGAGGGACCAGGTTGATCCAGACTCTAAATTGACCGTAGGTGTGGCTGGGAGAGCCAATGGTTGTCTGTCTCTATGTGTTGGCCCTGCCATGGACTGGTGACCTGTCCAGGGGGAAGGCTGCTGGGATAGGCTCCACCCCCACCACCCTGAACAGGAGGAGAGGGAGAAGATGGAGGGTGGGTGGGTGGATGGATGGATGGAGTTACCTGAATACACGATGAAGAGCACTAACCCTGAAACAACATAACTAACAAATGAGCAACATCTTGTAAAATGGGGCCGTCACCCTGAATGTTGAGTGCTGCAGGTGAGTTGGTGAGTTTTGAGTTGATGAGCAGGTGAGTTGTACCTGGGAACTGACCTGGGGGGTGCTGAGGTCTCGCCATCATTGCTGTGCAGGCCCTGAACCCTGCTGAGGCGGCGTTTTCTTGCCGTCCACCACCTGACCACAGGTTCAGATTCAACGTCACACAGGCAGATTTTTGTTTTGTTCGCTGGTGTTTTATTTATCTGTTACATCAGTTTGGTTCTGGCTGTTGCAGGTTGTTGGTACGATCTTTATGCTCAGGTGTTGTTTAGCTACCTGCTGCTGTCTGACCTTTGACATCCACCAGGTACGGTCACCCGTGGTGGCCTTGAGGGTCACAGGCAACAACATCTCAGATGACAGGAAAGACGGGGACAGTGCTTCTCCTGTCTGATTGGACAGACCCTGATTGACCATCATCCTCTGCTTCTATTACTTCTCTGCTGAAATTAAAACTCTACTCCAGCGCCATCGCCATCGCCATCGTCAACAACACCGACTTACGCATCATTACTGGACTGGCCACCAAATTTTAGAGGGTTTCTCTGCCTGGATCCTTTGAATAAGCGATGTATTGATGCAGGTTCTGTCCAATCAGAAACCAGAAGAGCTGTCCCTTCCTCCTCCCTCATCTGAGATGTTCTTGCGATGTCGTGGTGTCTTCCAGTAGCCGCTAATCAGTCAGGCGCAGCTCGAGCCGCTTCCGTGTCCTCCAGTCTCCCCTTCATGTGTGCAAACATGAGTCTGCAGCGTGACTGTTATTTAACGTGCACTGGTGACACTGGGAGATTCTAAAAAGTGACCACAGGTCCTGGTACAGCAGGGCGGGACCCCACGGACTCTCAGCCCCTTGGCTACAAGACATGAGACACGCTAACCGGAAACATCACTAACGTCAGCTGATGCATGAAGCGCCGCCTCATGGGTGGAAGCGTTGTAGCTGAGAGGTTTAGCCAGGCGAGTCACAGCAGACGGCTCCCTTCAGCCTCCTCATCCTCTTCATCTAGAGCTCACAGCTGAAGACCGTCAGCGCTCCTCATCAGTTCTGTGGTTGTTCTCACGGTTTACGACGGTACCACCACCTGCTAACGGGTCCTACAAGAGCAGCGCCTGAGGCCTGGTTGTTCGGGTCGGACGACCTTGGGGATGCGGTGGCTGTCGCAGGCTGGAGGAGGGACTTACGCCCTTCAGCAGCTTTTTATCAAGCCTTTGTTGACTTTGGCTCCCAGTGGAACTGGTAAGAACCAGACCATCACTCAGGTGGACATGTTGGAGATTAATTCTTCACACGCAGGCGAGCGGCGCAGAATCCCTGTTCAACCACACTGCTTCTTTTCTTCTCCCTTCAAAATGAACAACTGGAGATCAACGAGTCCACCATTTTAAAAATGATTTTATGTTTGAAGTTTTGCACCTTCCTCAGAGGTCTGTTGTCTTCACAGGGTTCAGCTGCTGGTGTCTCCACAGAGTGACTCTCCGGCGAGAAACCAGCGGTGATTTATGTTGCCATGGAGAAGGTCATGGCAAACATTTACTGTAAGCACCACCTTTCCTATTAACCCTAAATCGATTGCATCTGAGCTCAACAAGAATATCAGCTGATCTAATTTGGAGACTGGACCGGACGCACTGATTGGAAAAGAGGAAAAGACCTTTTTCACAGCAGACAATTGGATGAGAAGGAAAAGAAGCTAATGTTCAGGGTAATGATGCTGTTGTATGAAGAGTCACGGTGAGCCGACCGCCGCAGCAGGACCATGAAACTGTGCGCCGACTTCCAAACGCGTTCTGATGGCGGGAGGAGAGCCACGTGTGCCCTTAAATTCTCCGTCTAGAATATCCCGGTGTTTGCTGGCACTAGTTCTTTATTTGGCATCTGAGTTTGACATAAAACATCTCAACTCATTAAAGGTCAAGATGAACTCTTTTACTGCCCGTCGCTGCTGCCAAGTCCGACCCACACAGCAGTGAAGAGGGTTCTCCGGCGACTCCTGGAGCCGTAAATCCCTCTCACACCTGCCACCTCGGGCCGGTGCCTGAGTCGCGGTACTCCAAGCTCCTCGGAACTTCCATTAGGGCAGTTAACCACCCGGAACCCAGAGGACACCCCCCCCCCCCATTCCTGGAGATGGCGACTGAGGGACCGTGACCCTTGGCCCTTGCTCTCCTCTCATGGCTCGGCGTCAACCTGGTACTACTGTAAATGTTTAGGTCCACACAAGATTGCAGGTATGAAGAAGAACTTGGAAAAAAGTGTGACTGTGAAGGATCATGGGACATCGAGTCTCCTGACCTCAGCTGGGGCTAGTTAAGGTGTCTGGTCTGATTCCTTCGAGTGGCAAAGGAACACAAATGACCGCAGCTCCCCGGCTGTCAAGCCACCACTTAGGACAACAAAAATTGAAGAGCGCTCAGAATGAAAGACGCCAGTTCAGGGTGCGTGACCCGGAGGCGCGCGAGAGAAATGAGACACTTTTATTTCTAGGACTTCTTCCCTCAAAGCTCACACTTTTGTTATTTTCGTGTTTTTTTTTTCCCCTAATGTCTGCGCGGACAAAAAGGAGCTGTCGATGGTGTTAATGTAGACGACAAAAGGAACCTATTAGCGTCAACTTAATGCACCTCAGGGCGGCTGCTGCTTTTATTGTCACGTACAGTACAAGAGGAGGAACACAGAGAAATAACAACACTCTCAGACCTGACCACCACCCAAAAAGCCTTCCAACCTCAGTCTTGATCTGAGCCCCTCACAGCAGACACCCCCTGGAGGGAAGTCATCACCGCTGCGGTGGCTGGCGGCGGCGGCTCACTTGCTGTCCTCCTGGATGTCAAACTGCCTGTTGGGTTTGGTGGACTCCAGCAGGAGCTCGTAGAGTTGGCCGATCTGCTCGTCCTGGAAGTCGCTCAGGCTGCCCTCGGACAGATTGGCCCCGAACTTGATGGAACTGCTTCGGTCCCCCGCAGACTCCAGGACCTGAGCCTGCAGGGTGTACTTGTAGTTCTGCAGGACACACACACACACACACACACGCACACACCTGAAGCATTTGGCAGCAAATGGCAGCTGCAGTTTCCACCGAAGAGCAGGAGAATTGACATGTTTGCAATTTGGATTTTGCCTTGAGGTCACCGCCGCTGGCGCGATGCGGCAGCCATTTTGAACTGCTGGCTGTGTGTGAAGGGGACGACAAATCTGATGATCTGATCTCCATCGGAGTAACGGGTATCCACAAACACAGTGTGCTCAACACCGCACAAACAACTGAAAAAAGGCGTGTAAGCTGTGACACGTGGCACACGTCCTCAAGCGCATCATGGCGTGACGCTGGGCGTACGCCGGCCTCATTTCCTGCCTGAGGTCAGACGGCGACCTGCAATACTCACTGACACTTCATCACATGTGCTCAGACTGTTGTTCCAGGACGAACTGAAGACTGTTCTCCTGTCGCTGGTGCTGGAGCGCTGGAGGTCCGTCAGCACCGCCCCTCTGGTCCCTCTGGGCTCTACAGACCCAAGTCAACCCCTGAATAACAGCCGACTGAACCTGTCAACCCGCGAGGAGACGAGGGACCTGCCTTTCAGTAAACAGAGCTGTCAGTCAGCACGGGCAGTCCCAACATGTCTCAGAGGTTCTGGTTCCGAGCGCAGCCACGATGCAGCTCGGTTAGATCAACCCTCCATTACTCACTTAATTGCGTCTCCAGTTTAATCTCAAAATGAACAATTAATTTTGCTGAAGTCTTATTGAATTACTTGTCAATCTTTTGCTTGACTGATGGAAGCTCTGCTCCTGGCACCGTCACGCCTGCTCGAGCTCGCATCCTCAGAGGCACCGTGGGGCTTTCAGACGTTTATGAGCGGCGCTGACGAGGGAGCAGCGGGGACATCGGCGAGTCCTCTCATCATGTGATCTAACACACCACAGCTGCGCTGACCGCCGTCCCTCATCTTGGCTCGTGGGCGAGCTCGTTTGCATCGAGAGAGACGATGCATCAGGAGCGGGGAACTCCCCTGGTGCCGCGGGAATAAATGGATTAGACCGCAAACACTCAGGCCTCCTAATCTCATTCTGAGTCCGGCTCCCTGGCTGTTCCGCCTCTTTTACTGAGGAAACTCACGAGAAGCACAAACTCTCCTCATTTCCAGAGAAACGACAGCAGGGGCGGGGGGCGGGGGGGGCGGGGGGGCGTGCCTGCTGCTGCCCACTGGTAAGAACAAGTCCATCGGTCAGAACACAGGAACCACACGTTCTAATGTTTGCGTCCGAGTCAAAGTCAAACAAGTGACCTCAATACTACACGGAACATGACAGGAACACGGGAGCAGCCATGTTTGGGTTCCACAGGACGCAAACGATAAATGACATGGTGTGAGTCATCAGTAGAGTGTACAGCACACAGGCACGCACGCACACACACACACACACACACGTGCTCCACCCTGACTGAGACCGTAGAGGGGACGGAATGCTCGCCCGCTGACCGCCACTAACGACCGTGTTCATGTTTCAGACTCATCCAGCTCACGCCAGCGTCCTCCTCTCTGTGTCAGAACCACAACTGAAACTGGGACCCAAAAACCACCTCACAAACTGAACCCTGGGCTGGCCGGGGCCTTTTACCGAACCCTGACCCGGCTGATGTTGGAGCGCCGTGAGGAGGCGTACCCCGTCATCCTGACGCCGAACACCAGCAGAACCCTCAGATGTAGTTTGTTTCGCCGGCGTATGTAAGAGGAGCTGCTGACTCCTAACCGGTAGAGGACGTCTGCGCCCTGACAAGGAGGCTCGCTCGCCATTACTGACCCGTCTGCGTTCCTCCTGATGTCTCGCTCACGCTGCTCTGCAAATCAGCAACAGGTGTTTCAATTCAGGGCCGTTACCATGGAGCTGCTTGTCTCTCCTCCCTCCCCTCCCCCTCCCCCCCCCCTTCTCTCAGCTTTCATCAAAGCTTGTGTCCAACTTTATTCCTTGTCCTTCTCCGAGTCACTGATCCACATGATTTGGTGCTTATGTTCTTCTTCATGTGCTCACACACATCGTTCTGCGGTTCTTATTCATCGCCGCTTCGTGATGTTTTTATCACTCAGCCGTGCACCGAGCCTGATTTCATCCTGGAACAATAAAGTTTAATTCAACCTGGAAACTTTAGTTTCTAGTTCACATCACCAGGTGTCAGCACGGTGACCTTGCCATCGTTTCTCTGGACTTTTCCATTCCAATCCGGACACAAAAGCCTCCTGGATTTCTGTGGAAATGTTTCCTTTGACAGGCAGCCAAGCTGGGTGTAAATACGAGGCCCTGGCCCCTCGTTGGGACCGCATCAAATAGGCTATCAGTTCCAAAACAATGGCTGGTGATGGAGTGGACGGCTGCTTCCTCCCCGGTGACTTCGCTGCTGCCGCCATGACAAAGAGCCCTCCCAGGCCTCCAGCTGCATCACCCGCGCCTTCATTATCTGCAGATGGCTGATTTAGTATCCAGCCGCCGCCCCTAATGGTGCTGCAAAACACTGGCGAGCCCCCACAGTGACATCAAACACACCTGGCGTGCTCTGCTGGGGAGATTATGTTGGGAACGTGGGGAAAAGCTGACCCCAGACGAGGCCAGGAGCCAGGCTGTCATCAAGTTCTATGACTCCGCCCACTGAGAGCTTCACTTGTGTACAGAGGTGGCGATTCAAGATGGCGCCGTCAGTTCTAAATGAGGAACAATGACTTCACACCACCACATTATCCAGGAGCCCGAGGGAAGACTGAAGGCTCCGATGACCTTTGAAACCTCCTTAGGTCACCAAAACCAAGTCAGAGTGAGGAGGTTTGGACCCAACACAGTCTCAGAATCACACAAGCTCCGCCTCTCAGACCTGAGGAGGCAGGTGGAGGATGTGGCTCCGCCCACTGACCTCTGGAGTCACGACACATCAGGCCTGAGTAAATGAGACAAGGAACTTTATGATTTAAAATATGTATTTGCTGCAGTTCCTCGTCCCCCCACCCCCGCTGGCAGGTGTCGCCTGGCAACCAACCTCAGATCGGTGACGAGCCCTCCCGACGGTCACTGCGCTGATACCTTACCGTGACGCTGACCGCATGACCTTGAAAACAGTTTGAATTGTGATTATGGGTCATCCTCACTATTGTGACGCCGTTGAATAACGTTTCATTGCCGTGGCGACCGCTACCAAACCAATTTTTTCGCAAGAGCCACAAGATTAATTTCATACGATCTTTTAACCAATCACTTCCCCGTGCAGTCGACCAGACTGGGATGTAACCTCCATGACTGGTCAAGCGGCGGCCGGCGGCCCTGGTCTGCGTCTGGCATGTCTTCATCACACCTGGTTTCACTGCCACCTGAAGACGACCTCACCAGCAGCTTCGTTTTAGGAGTGAAAACTGGAGCTCAGCACCGGCGGTTTTTCGTCTGGACTCACTGGATCACATCAACGACGACTCCACAGAACAAAACTTTTTAAAGGACCAGCCGGCTCCACGGGGACGAGCCGCCCGAGGATCCTCTGCTCCCCCTTGCTGGATCTGGTCTGGCTCACAGCGCGGGGACGTCGGTGTCCACCAGCATCTCAGCAAGAACAGCGAGGAGACCTCCACCAGGTCGGCACCTCGGCGTTCCTGGAGCTGCTCTGCCATCTGGTGGCCACCACCTGACATCACACTCAGGGGAGGGGGGATCAGACCGGCACCGGTCAGAGGGTCTCAGGGTCCCTGCCGGGGTCTCCAGCTCGGTAACAGAACCACATCTAAGACCACACCACTTCCCACACCACTACAGGTCATCGACAACTCAGGAGATAACAGCAGCCTCCCCCCAGCCTGCTAAGACCAGGACTCCACCTGGACCCCCACCACAGACCAGGCGCAATCATGAGCAGGACTCTCTCTGACTACTGTCGATGACCTCATCACGGTGAAGAACGTTCCTACGTGGAACGTGACATGGTCATTCTTCCAGCCTGGGACATGTGGACTACTGTGGTCCAGGAGGACTTTTGAACAGGTTCAGGTCTGAGGGGACAATCACGCGCGAGGACCTGGACTCATTCACTAGTGTCTGTATGTCTCAGATCTCTGAAACTTTGCCACCCGAACCCGCCAGCTGGAGCGGGATCGGTGACGTCAGCTTAGGTGTGCTGGGGGTCGTGTCTTACCTCCCACTCCCGCATGAAGCCCTTCACCTCCTCGGTGGAGGCACCTTTGTGCCTCCTGAACTCGTCTTTGACGTACTGGTCTCCGAGGGCTCGGAGGTCGATGGGCAGGAAGCGGTGCAAGACCAGGATCCTCTTGTAGAGGGAGCGGACCCGGGACACGTGGCCGGGGGTCGCCATTCACACGGCCCAGATGTGCTGGAACCGGTCGGACTAGGACGTCTCACGGCGAACACATCAGCAACGTTACCCAACACATGTCCTTGTTTATCCCGGAAGCTCATCGGTTCTTCGCGTGAGTTCCTCTTCCCGCGACGGCGGGGAGCTTCAGCGCCCCCTGCCGTGACGGAAGACCCACAACCCCCCAACCCTCCTCGAGTTCAGATGAGTGAAAGACTGAGCGTGATTTTATTCACAGGTGCAAACCCCTGGAGCTGTCCTACACTCCTGTCACATGACACCAGTGAGACGGTTGTCTTCCAGGGACCGGTTTGCTCCTCCAGAGACCTCACGGTGGTGTCCTCTCTCTGTTCCTCTTTCTTTCTATTCTTTTTTCTTTATTTCTTGAAGCTGCTTCAACAACATGAGGCTGGACAGTTTCTGTTCTGAACAACTTGAAATAAAGTTGAAAAAAGACGACGTGACGTGATGACATTTAATCTGAGGGACACAAACATCTTCATCATGATCTTCCTCATCTTCATCCTCATCTTCTTCATCATCATCATCATAGAGCACAACACCAGAGGCGCTGGATCCGACCAACAAACACTCCTCCAACCTGAACTCCCAGGTGTGTGCACTTGGTCCAGAGGAGATGCCACACTTCCAGTCTCACACATCACACGATGTACAACAATGTGGGACAAAAGAGTCCTACAAAGACCGTCTCAGTGTGAAGGGTCCATGTACCGGGGTAGGAAAGTGCTGCCTGTCCTCCGGTATCCGATCTCTCTCCTCTGGTTTTTCTCCTCTGTTCTCTATCCTGTCATCTGGTCTCTGTCCTCTGGTCTCTGTCCTGTCATCTGGTCTCTGTCCTCTGGTTTCTGTCCTCTCTCCTCTGGTCTCTGTCCTCTGGTCTCTGTCCTGTCCTCTGGTCTCTGTCCTCTCTCCTCTGGTCTCTGTCCTCTCAGCTCAAGTAAAGTTTATTTGAGGACATCACTTAAGGTGGAAGATCCCTGAACATCTTGTCCATTCGGGTTTTTACCTCCTCGCCATACATGACTGTATTTACATACGTGTCCTTGTATGTGTGTCAGCTCATCAGAGACTTGGTCTCCATGACCCCCCAGCCTGGGAGCGTGGACTGAAGTGACCTCGGGCCCTCAGGGACTCACACAAGAGGAAGGAATAGTCAAGGAAAACCAGTTCAGCAGAGTTGATCCAGGCCGGCGGGGACGGGGCAAAGTGCTGTTGACAGAGAGGAGTCCTGTTTGAGCAGGACAGGAGTGGTGGGCGGTTCCCTCGGCGACAGGGTTGTTTTTGGCAGGCATTTTAGATTTAGTTTTAGTCTCAGTCTTTGGACTAAATGCTTCTTAGCTCTAGTCACATGTTAGTCATTTCTATCCTTGATAGTTTTAGTCAATGAAAACTCCAAGGTTTTAGTCAAATATCAAAGATCCTCTCAATAAAGATGTGTGTGTGTAGTTAAGAGGCCACTACAGTGTTAGAATGAAGCACTGAACTGATCCACCTTCAAAGGGGAGTTTTTCCCTCTTTTTCTTTCTCTACCTTTTACTTTTATTCTTTTGTTGCAGAAGCAGACAACACACTGACCCACAATAGGAGTATTGTATCACAATAAAATAGGATCAAACAAAATAAAAGCACACTTGACTTCCATGTGAACGACCTCATGTCCTCCATGTTGGCTTCAGCTGCTGTGACTGGTTAAAGCATCCAGGTGTGTTGCTGAGACAGGGAACAGCAGCAGGTCTGAGGACTCCCGTGTCTCCCAGTCCCACAAAAACGGGTCAAAGTCCACAAATGGACAGGGTTTTACTCATAACACGCCAGATTAATAGAAGGCTGCTTTAAACCAGCCAACGTTAGCGGGCCCTGGCAGCCCCGTTCATTCTAGCTTTAGCATGTAGCACTAGGAAGCGCTCTCTGCTCCACGGGGGAGGTGGAACCACCACCACCAAACTTTAGGCTTCATACAAACAGAAACTGCATCACAGGGCGAGCCTCACAGACTAAAGCTATGCTTTAATCATCCCTCTGTTCAGGACCACCCGACAGCGCTGCTGCTGCCGTGGTGGGAGTCTCGTCCTCTGCAGACAGGCCCAGACTGTCTGTGTGTGTGTGTGTGTGTGTGTGGGAGAGAGAGAGGCTTTTAGTGGTGTGTACTGATGATGGGGGCGTGGCCAGTAGGACCAACAGCTACTTTTGGCTCCATACTGATGTTTGAGCTCTTGATTGACATTGCACGCTTGTCATACTTGGCGGGAAAAAACGCATGTTTTGAAACTTTGATCATCCACCAACTGACAATTTAGTCTCGTCTCGTTCTCGTCAGACTAAAATGTTTACACTCTCGTCACATTTTAGTCTTCACAGGGCGATGGTGACGTTCGTCTTCGTCATGGAAAAAAGGGGTCTGACGTCGTCATTTTCAACACTGCTCGGCGGCGCGTGTTAGCTGTCCTCACTGTGTCCACGCGCGTCCTGCTCCTCCCGAGCTTCACGCTCATCCACCAGACAGCTGTGAGGAGTGTCGGGTGTCCAAGAGGAACCTCCTGCATCGCTGCTTCCTGTCCGCTGACCAGCGGTCAGACGCCGCTTCCACTAACAAGCAGCACGCCGCGAAACGGGACTCAAACTTTCTTTCCTGAGATGAGACCAGCAATTACATTTAATACAGCGAACTTAGTCCCGCTGCCTATTTAAGTAGTACTTTATGGGTGTAGAGCCTGTACATCAATGAGAATACTTGATGTAGAAGGTACTTCGACTTGGGCTGGGAGGTTGATTCAGTAGCTGATGTTCTGGCACCACGGGAACACGGAGCCAACCTCCACGGGCCTCATCAGGAACACGCGCATGCCGCTTTCTACGCCAACTTTGGGATTAAAGAAAAAGGGACCTGAGGGTTGGATGTGCGTTCCTCCAGGGAGAGGAGGCGGAGTCACCGCAGTGAGCTGACGTCAGACGCATCACCGACCTCACATGTTCAACACCACACGTGTCAGACGCGCGCACGCAGCTGCAGTGACCTGCTCCATTAACACTGTTGGACCTGAAATGATGTGTAGAACTTGGAGTACTCGGTACCAGTCGGGTCCACCAGAGCTTCCTGGAGCCCAGGAGAGCGCCGGCGCTCCTCATCCTCACATCAGAGAACTACACAACCAATACTGCTGTCTGATGCTGAGGGTACCACCAAGTACTACAGTAGTTTTAGTGTGTACAATCACTGTGGTGAAATTGAACTCCAAAACACTCCATACACACACTCGTCATCACCTCACTCTTCCTCACACTCACTCGTCATCGCCTCACTCTTCCTCACACACACTCGTCATCACCTCACTCTTCCTCACACTCTGGTGGCTCCTCCTCTGATCATGTGGCTTCTCTCATTAACCCAGTACTACCAGCTGCTCTGCGTCCACCAGTAATGGTGGACTGTAGGTGTGTCCCAGGCGAATTTCAGGTGATCACATTTCCAGGTTGTTTTTTTTATTGCACCTGCTGCCAAGCCCCTCCCCCCTCTGTGCCTTGGTGTTTTCCTCTTTTACGACTTCTGTTTAATTTTGTCAATGGCAGTCGTGCATGAGTTTAATCATTCATAGTGGATGCACCTGTGTGTGTGCGTGTGCGTGTGCGTGTGCATGTGCGTGCGGCTGTGTCATCTTTGACCAGGTCCACACACCTGCGTTGGAACTTCTTCCTCCAGGCTGTTTGCTGAAGCTCTTTCAGGTCTTCCCGGTGTCCCCTGAGTTCTGGAGGATGTCGTCCACCAGGCAGCATGAAGATCAAGCGGCACAAGCAAGCTAAGAAAACATTATGTTTCTACAAATACAACTTTAACTTCAGGGAGCCTTTCCAGATCCTCATCGACGGGACTTTTGTCAGGTGGCGTTGAAGAACAAGATTCAGATAAACACTCACAGCTTCTGAGAGCTTCCAGTCACCTGCGTGACAGGTTAGGGAGGAAGATGCGTCAGCTCAAGTCTAACCTCATCTTCGTCACCGGCCTGATGATGGGATTTCTCTCCCTTCGCCCCCTGTTGGACACCAACTTGCCCCCCAACAAGCTGCAGTTTATAGAGAGAGAGGAGAAGCCTGAGGACAAACCTGGACTGACAGGTAAGAGTGGGACGCAGTGCTGACTGGAGCATATTTGCTCTTGGACTCGTGTACCTCTTATATCAGTTCCTTATAATTTGATCCAGTTGCAAAAAATTATGACTGTCGTTGGTGATGGATAAACATCAGCAGTCA
This sequence comes from Aulostomus chinensis, assembly GCF_037954235.1. NCBI lineage: Eukaryota > Metazoa > Chordata > Actinopteri > Syngnathiformes > Aulostomidae > Aulostomus > Aulostomus chinensis. The sequence continues at coordinate 20,324,446 of NC_141341.1, read as the reverse complement.
TAAAGTTACTGTGTTTTTTTGCATTAAGCTTTAAATAATCACAAATAAATGCAAGCAAGCCCAGGAGGGTCGAAGCCCACAGAGGCTCGTGAGGCCGCAACAACCCACCCAGAGCCTCAGCGCTTCCTGTTTGGAACGCAGCCTTCCGTTGTGTCTGACTTTAGTGCCATCTACCTACTGATGAGCTCCAAATGCAGCGCGGGGGTTCAGGGACACGTGACTGAAAATCATGTGAGGTTTCATGTTGAGACCAACTTTGCTGATGACGCAGTATTTTCCTGGTTTTATGACGTTTGTGTATTTGGGCCACAATTTTCATCTCCGTGACTCTTGGTTTGAGCACGTCTGTCCCGAACAGCCAGAGGGGTTCATTCGGCTCACACACTGCCACAGTGCCACCTGGAACCAACATGATGGTAAAAGATGAGCAACACAACCTGTTTGTTCTGAAATGTTTCTGTTAAGAAGAGATTGTTCCATTTCCTGTTTGGACTTCATCAGACTGGAAGTTCTGCCTCCATAACCTCATTTTTTTGCCGCATCAAAATTCTTTTGATGAGCTTCTGTCATAGATCCTCTGTGCAAAGTTCCACTCTGACGGGAGGCACTGTCCAGGAGCAGATCTCAAAAGGGAATTCTGCCAAAGAGTTTCCGCCCCCAAATGGGTGTGGCTTTGCACTTGAGAGTCCGCTGACTCAGCGATTGTGTGAAGATCAAGTTTTACATGTTGTTATGTTGTAAGGGAGTTAAAATCCTAAATGTGTTGTATGATTTGGGCTGCAGCATCACATCAGTTGATTGGGGGGGGGGGGTCCAGGCGACTTCCATAGTGAATGTGAAGCGGCCCTCAAAACCTCGGTCCATCGTGTTTCCTGCCTCAGACAAACATCCCTGTGCCCTCCTGTCCTCTTGCCTGTTTTCAGAGGGGAATGTTGTAGAACTCAATAGTGGTATTTAAATCTGATGGCTCCGCAGTGCTTAAACTGGAGACACTGTCAGTGACGGAAGGTTCGAGTAGCCGTGACAGCTCGCACGCGACACGGTGTGTTTCAGAAAAAAGAAATTTGAGTGAGTTCTAAGATACCCACGCAGCACATTTCTGATGTTGTTTGTTGTAGACCCAGATGAGAACCTGAGGACCTCAGCAGCTAAGTCCTCTCAGACAGTCCGGGTCCTGTGTTGGATCATGACAGGGCCAAAGAACATGGAGACCCGGACCAAGCACATCAAGGTGACTTGGGCCAAACGTTGCGATCTGGTGCTGTACATGAGCTCCGTCGAGAGTGACTTCCCCACTGTGGGCCTGAATGTGAGTGAGGGGAGAGACAACTTGTACTGGAAGACCATCCGAGCCTTCCAGTACATCTACCAGCACCACCTGGATGATGCGGACTGGTTCCTAAAGGCAGACGATGACACATTTGTGGTCATTGAGAATCTACGCTACCTCTTGTCCAAGTTTGATACAGAGAAACCTTTGTACCTGGGCAGGAGGTTTAAGCCGTTCATCGCGCAGGGCTACATGAGCGGAGGAGCAGGTTACGTCCTCAGTAAGGAAGCTCTCAGAAGATTCATCAAAGGCTTCGAAACCGGCGAATGCATCCACTTCTCGTCTATAGAGGACATGGCTCTGGGGAAGTGCATGGAAACCATGCAAGTGGAGCCAGCAGACACCAGAGACGTGAAAGGGAGACAAACATTTCACCCTTACCCTCCAGAGAACTACCTGGTCAGACAGTTCCCTCGACCACTACCCTGGTATCTGGATTACGAACACTACACTCCCGTAGAGGTAAGAACAACCAGAGTCTGGATTGAACCCATTTAAACTAGTGTGGTGAGATTCCAGGACCTCTTAGAGCTCATAATCATTTGGATCATTTTGCAGCTCACACTTTATCCCGACTGCAGGTCCTTCTTTGTTCAGAGGTGGAAGTCCAGCTCATCTAGCTGGGGTTGATGGAGGCTGATGGGGTTGACGGAGGCTGCTGTTTGTGTGCAGTCATGCTTCATTTGCCACCACTACAACACTATCCCAGCCTCGGTCCTGCACAGCAGGGCTTCCCTGCAGGACGAGCTTGATCCATCTGAAGCACGTCCTCCCTCCGCGGAACCGGAGGATGTTTCTCTGGATGTGAGCTGAATATTCACGCTTAGTTTTTTCCTGTCAACAGGGTCCAGGTTGCTGCTCAGATTTAACCGTGTCCTTTCACTACATCTACGCTGCTGAGATGTACCTACTGGATTACCTGACCTACCATCTGCGGCCGTATGGATACAAATACAGATTTGATCCAGAGGAACAAACGGATACGAACGCCACCACAAACTCCAGTGCGACGGTGGTATCTTCACAACCTCTACAGTTGGAGGTTAATGGATCAGAGCCAAGTTTAAGTAATCTGACGTCTGTTTAATCCTATGGTTTTACAACATGAGGCGACTACTGGTGCCCCCCACCTGCCAGGGGCATTCGGCTGACTTCATGTTGTGATGGTGTGTTTGCCTGAACTGTCACCTTGTGTGTGATAAGTAATGAAGAATTAAATTTTAAGTGTTCCTGTCTTTCATGTCATCCTTTATTTCTGTAACTCACGACATTGCTACAAACGTGTACAGTGCTTTTTTTTTTTTTTAAATTTAGGACAACAATGCATGGCTGAGGTTTCTGGGAGCTCGACTGTCTGAAGCCGGGGAACTTGGAAAGAAAATATCACAATTTGTGCTGTGGATGTGATAAGGATACTGAGATTGATAGTTGACGTAGACTCCACTGGCCAACGCGTGCCCCTCGCCAAGAAAATCAGTTTCATCACAAAAAAAACCCCTCTAATGTGACAGGTCGGGATGATTGATCATTAAGGATTCTGTCAATCACATCAAATTATGATCAACCAAACATCCAGGTCAAAGAGCTGGAGGGTTTCACACAAAGAAAACGGCAACAGGGACCAGTAGAACCAGTTAGCTTAGAATCTTTTTCTGGCTTCCAGCTCAAGTTGATTCGGTCTCATCATCCTCGAATGAGCTAAGAGCTTTTAGCCAGCTGGGAGTGACTGCTGTTACGAGGAGTAATGCACAGAGTAACCCTGCTGACAAGGCGTACTCTCCTTGGTTAAACCAGGTTCTATGTTCAAGGCTTGCAGTCAAAGAGAAGCTGAGTCAAACGTCCACCAGAAGCCTTGGAATGAGACGACAAGACGTCTGCAGGTAAATCCGCTATTCGAGTATCGTGGTCCTGTGGGTTTTTATGCTGCTGGACTTGAGCGCCTGAAGTATTTGTCTTGAACATTCAATATTTCTGAGATGAAAATCATTTTTAAAATGTTTAAGTCTAAAGTATTTGTGGATCTGGTTTTGTCCTAATCTTCCTCAGGCCTCACCCGCCCCTCCGTCAGCATCACGCATGTCAGCTGATTAAACAAACCAGTCACATGACCCTATCTCAGATGACATGGACATCGGCTGATAGTTACATAGTAGATGATCAGTGCTGAGCTGCGTTCGAGATAATCTGAGCGCTTCAATTTCATTCACTGAAAAAAGTTTTTATTGAGAAGTTATTTAGCTGAACTAGCATGTCTGAGTTTAACATTCCTTCTGACACATTAACAGTGTAAAAACAATAAAATATACATTTTACAAGTGTGTCTCTAACAACATTCATCATATTGAGGTTAATACATTAGCAGGAACGCAGATACAGTCAGGAACATAAAGACAACAAAAAAGAACCATGTTTAGTCTGTTTAGTACGACGGTTCACGCTGAAACCCTTGACCTACAGGAACAGTACACAACAAAACCACCCAGGTTGTGATGACGACTGCCAGCCTGGATCGTTTCTGCTACTGGATCACTAGACTATGGGGAGCATCAGTTTACAGCACAGTTCCATGTCCCAGGACTACTCGTAGAACTACAGAGGAACTGGTCAGGTTGGAGTTTGTGTTTACAAATGTTAATCATAAATTTGATCTTCATAGCAACAGACTGGATGCCCTGGTGTCCTCAGACGACAAGCTGGGTCAACCCGATTACAGTAATCTTCCATCAAAGCTGGATCAGAACTAATCTCCAGTCGCCCTGAGCACCAAGGAACCCCTCCGTCAAAGTCAGTTCATACCAGCAATTCTCATGCTTTGGACCCCCATGTTAGCCAGACAGGAGCATCTGAGGTGATGTGGCTGTAGGGAACCTCTACTAGGAGATCTTTAGTCCTCACCAGCTTTAAACACCAGAAACCTGATCCTGCGTCACTCATCTGACCCTCAAACATAAAAGCACAACTACTGTACCCAATGTGGAGGTCAGATCAGTGCCGCTGTGTCCAACTTGCTGTCTTGGGATGTTTGTGACAGACTTCTTTGAATCTTTAAGTGAAATTAAAATCTTCCTCACTTTGCGGAGGACCTTCAGGGGTCCAAGCACCCGACATGGAGAACCCCTGCTTGAAATTCAGTGCAGCTGTGCTGAGATGAGGTTAGAAGGAAGAAAAAGAAACTGAACGAGTCTAACGAGCTGCTGTCACTGCACCAGGACCACCATCCCTGACTCAGACATCCAGTAATGTTGGATATTTTCTCTCAAAGGTTATAATCAAGGTTTGATCAGGTGTGTGGCCAGGTGTGTTACCAAGGCAACAAGGAAGGAAATACTGAGGACTGAACATTGATGGCCCTCTGGTTTTTGGGGTTTTCAGGCCAGAAACCTGCAAGATGTCTGCCTCCACCCAAATACAGCACAGTGACAGCAAATACAACCAAGACTGAAGTGCTAGCAGCACTGAAGATGGACATGTTTAAGTATTGTTAGCAAAATAACTGAAGAGACAGCGTTCAGGTTTCTCCTTACAATCCAGAGAAGCCACAGGCAACACTTGTCAAACTACGATTTCTTGGCTAGAAAGTAGTTCCAGACCAAACATGGCCGGCCTGTTGCTAGGCAGCTAGAACTACAGTCACTGGTCATCACTCAGCAGTATCTGGGTGGAGGCAAACATCTACAAACCACAACAAAGTCCCGCTTCCCAGTCTGCTGAGAGCCGACCCCGATGCCTGCAGCCGTTGTGGACGATTGTTCATTTATGGGAGTAGAGAATAATAGAACAAGCCTGTTAAGCAGAAAATATCCACATTATGATGTCAGGTGGTTCAGGTCATACGTGCGCAGTGGTTCCTCGCCATCGTCTCCGTTACTGGCAGCCGTTCAGAGAAGCTGAATCCCAGCAGCGGTAGCGTGTCTTCAGGCCCCTCTGGTCCTCGGTGATGGAGCTCCGTAGCACACTGGCACACTTCTCCCCTCCAAACACAGTCTGTTACGTGTAGACGCAGGACTTCCTGCAGCTGGTTTCAGTCTCAAAGTTGTTTGAGTTGCCCTGACAGCCTCCGTACCAGAACTGTGCACAGGCGTTGGCTTCGAGGTCGTAGTACCACCTGACTACGTACTGCCGACAGGGACCCGGGTCCAGAGGTTGCCTGCAGCTCTTGTCTGGAAGAGCAAGAAGGAACACAATGAGTCTGTTGCTTTTAACTGGGTTTTGGTTTGTGGTGCAAAATGTTAGAGACCCAAGCCAGACTGGTTATATTGGGAGCTTCCAGGTGTGAATGTGATCAGGGAATTCCTATAAAGGACTAAAATAAGTTGTAGACTGTACCTGGCAACCATTGCGAAGGGCCTCGAACGTTTTCTCTTTAGGTTTGTTTTTTTTAAAAAATTCAGTGTCAAACAACATAGTGGTTTTAGTTCAAAGCAAAGCGATCCGACCAAAAACTCACATATTTATCATCATATAATGCATTTGTGTGAGTTCAGTGGTGTTTACAGAGGTTGGTGGTTGAGGACGCAACAGGTCCGTGTCGGACTTATCACCAAAACCATGTCCATGTGACCAGAGTGGGTACGAGCTCCATGTTTAGTCGTCACTCTCCACCTGGTTTGTTTGTGTTGCCTTCATGTGAAATTCCTACATCTGTAACTTTCATCCAAATAATGATTAATAATAATAATAATCCATCCATCCATCCATTGTCTTCCGCTTATTCCTATTCAAGGTCGTGGGGGGCTGGAGCCTATCCCAGCGTCAACAGGCGAGAGGCGGGGTTCACCCTGGACGGGTCACCAGTCCATGGCAGGGCCAACACATACAGACAGACAACCATTGGCTCTCCCAGCCACGCCTACGGTCAATTTAGAGTCTGGATTAACCTGGTCCCTCTTGATGTCTTTGGACTGTGGAGGAAGCTGGAGTACCAGAGAGAACCCAGCAGGAACAGGGAGAACATGGAGACTCACACAGAAAGACCCCGTGCTCCAGCCGGGGCTCCACCCACAACCTTCTTGTTGGGGGGCCACACTGAGGACCACTGCTCCACCGTGCAGCCATAATAATAATAATAATAATGAAGCAGCCCGGGGGTGCAGTGGTCATCCCTGTGGCCCCCCAGCAAGAAGGTTGTGGGTGGAGCCCCGGCTGCAGCACGGGGTCTTTCTGGGTGAGTCTCCATGTTCTCCCTGTTCCTGCTGGGTTCTCTCTGGTACTCCAGCTTCCTCCACAGTCCAAAGACATCAAGAGGGACCAGGTTAATCCAGACTCTAAATTGACCGTAGGTGTGGCTGGGAGAGCCAATGGTTGTCTGTCTCTATGTGTTGGCCCTGTGATGGACTGGTGACCTGTCCAGGGGAAGGCTGCTGGGATAGGCTCCACCCCCACCACCCTGAACAGGAGAAGAGGGAGAAGATGGAGGGATGGAGGGATGGATGGGTGGTTGGATGGTTGGATGGTTGGGTGGGTGGATGGATGAACAAACTCTAGTTTGCGTCATCGGTGCTCTTGTGTTGCAGATCACAAGACAACAGACTTATCAGGAGCATCTAAGTCAAGCAGAGGCTGATAGATTTACCAAGGATGTGGCTCAGCAATTATCAGCGGTTTCCATCTGCTGGCTTGTTTACCTGGCACAGGTGAATCCGTCAGGGGGGGAGGAGACTGTGTGCTCTCTGCCTCATACAGCCAGTTGGTAGCGATCTGAGGACCAACCTCTGAGGTTCCCCCAGGGCCCTGCTTCCCCCTCCCACCGGGAGAGGCAAACATGATGTCAGGAAGATCATTCCAGGTCTCCACTAGCAGCTCCCTGTCGTCCGGGTCCTCGTTGGACCGCCGGGACTCGGGTGGGGTTAGGGCCGTCGCTACCTCCTCTGGACCTTCAAGCTGGGTGGAAGAAAAGGAGATGAACTATTTGATGTTAAACACTCTGAGGCTGAGATGAAAACAAACACACTCCCACAGAAATGAAAACACACACACACACACACACACACAAATGTTCCAACTTCAGCAAAATATTTCAGTATCACAATATGAACCTTTACAAATCTGCAATAATGAATGTGCTGTGTTTCCATGTGACTACAAACTGCCTGATATTGACATGATTTTGGTCAGAGTGTATTCATGAGCAGCGGAGCGTTTAACCTCCAAGCTGAGAGAACACTCAGAACGTGTGAAAATCCCCGGAGGAGGTGAGAGGATAGTCAGAGGGCCACGAGCCAGCTTTCACTTGACATGGCGGTGTTTTTGGTGAAACATCAGAGAAAGCCAGAATAACCCTCTTTCTTGTTAATTTAGGTCAAATGGAGCATGTTTCCTGAAGGCCACGATGGTGCCGGTGCATGCTGCCGACGGCCTGAACGCCTGTGTGTTGAGCAGACATGAGCAGCATTACTGGTATGGTTTCCTCCTCCAGCTGCCTGTCCTCTGGAGCCCCGGGGTTTATATCCACAGGCAGGAAGGCAGAGTTTGGTAGAAAGACCGTTGTGTCATCCAGCTCACAAATCTGACTCAGCAGTTGGCTCTCCAGGGCTGTGAGAACACACAGAGAGGGAACACACTCAGGACACGGAGGTGCGGCTTGTCAAATGCTGAACTTTCCACTTAACACCAATGAAGCATCCACGTTGACTGTTTGGTAAAACAATGCATCATCAATGCTTCATCAAAAAGGGTATTTTTATTTTGTCTCTCCGGTGTGTGTCCTGGACACTCAAATGCTTTTTTCACTCCTGTGTTTCTTCTTTGTGACCGCAGGAGTCAGAAAGCGTCAGCTACGTATATCTAGCTTGAAGCTAATGACGAACTTCTAACATCGTCCTTATCAATGTCAATCAATCAATATCGATATCAAAGATATTAAATTAAATTTCCACTTTTGTGCATGTAGCTTAGTATACCGCATGGAAATGGCGGCAGCAAGTTTGGCTGCGCCTAAAATTCAGTAACATGTCTTGAGAGCCCTTTAAATATTTAATGTAGTGTTGTTTTATGGTTTTTAAATAAACATTTTTAACATCAGTGAAATGAAAAACATTTTAAAGCAACCACATCTACTCAAGCTAATCAGTGCTAAAGTTTGTTAGCACAGCGGAATTGTGGTTAATCTCGAACTTTGGGTGAGGAGGAAACTAGGAAAAGTTCTACTTGAGTCTAACATTTGTTGGTTTGTCATGTAAATGTGTAGCTTCGTTCTCGAGCATGCAGCAGACTGGCGTGGCGGTCCCTGTGAGGGCTGAGACGACACCGAGCTTACTGGGAAGAGTCCTGAAGTCATCGATGAGGTAGACGTGCTGTTCATCAGGATCAGAGGCGATGACATTCATCTCAGCCCGGAACTCTTCATACAGACGATCTGTCTTGTTCACAACTCCAATGACAAATATCTCGATCCCCTCTTCATGGGCCTCGATTGCAGTTTCTTCAAACTGCATGGCATCTCGGGGGTCAGCCTGCCCGTCCGTTAGCATCACAGCCACCTTCCTCACGCCGGGCCGAGAGAGTTTGAACAGCTGCTTAGCTCGATGGATGGCGCTGCCGGTGAAGGTGCCCTCCCCCAAGTATGGCATCCTTCTGATGGCGGCCTTGATCTCCTCCTGGCTGGCCTGTTGCGTCAGGCTGACCACCACCATGTCTATGTGGCTGTAAAGGACCACACCCACCCGACTAGCCTCTCGGCTCACTGACACTCGGTCGACCAGAGCGCTCACAAAGTCCTTGACCACCTCAAAGTTCTCTGGTCCCACACTTTCAGAGCTGTCAATCACAAACACCAGCTCCAGAGGGCTCTCTCGGCACTGGAGACCACAGCCTGCGGAACACGGAGGACAGCAGTTACAGAACCGCTTTGCAAAACGTTTGTGAACCCTTCAAAATAGTCTTGTGCATAAATAGGATCTGGAACCTGATCCAACATCAGGTTTGATTCCAATAGGAACATAACAAAACAGCAATTCTATGATTTATCCATCCAGGAAAATTATCCAGGAATGTAAAGGTAACAAAAATATCGTTGAAGTGTTTAGATCCTACCAGTCGCCTGTCAGAACAATCGTGTCTAAATAAGAACATTCAACGTCACTACGGTTCTGTGGATGGATGAGAGCTAAGTATTGATCTGTATCATTGTTTGAGCTGCTAAAGGCCTCTGGACCAGGACAGTCAACTATCAAGGCCAAACAGCAGATCAGCAGAACTGAATCCCGCTGCAGGACAGACAAGCCAACCAAAGCGTACTGAACGCAAATGTAACATTTTGGAATGACTCTGATCTTTTAGAAATACAGAGGGACATGAAGCAAGTGGTTCCAGACAGATGAACGGATCAGAATCCATCCGAGCTCACATGTACTTTCCCTGATGAAATGATTGAATATGTTTTAGCGAAAGCGGCAACATTTGATGACATTCAGGTCATGTTGATGCAGAAGAAAACAAACTTTAAAGGGCTCAGAAATCACTAAGGCTCATCATCTTTCCTACAGAAACTACAAACACTACAAAGGTCCTGCAATAAATACTTCATCTCTTGACAAAAGCAAGCTCCAACTATGACTAGAGTTAGGGTTAGAGTAGTAGTAGTTGTAGAAGTTGTATGAATTTGAATGTTGGTGGTTAACACATCTCTTGTATGAGTAGCTGCTGGGTAAATATAGAGGATTGCAGTTTGTCCTGTTGTACTTATTTCCTACAAGATGAATGACAGAGATGAGATTCTGGATGGCTTTGATGTTGTCTGTGTTCCTAGGTCAAAGATGACAGGATGACAGACAAAAAGACAGAGATCAAAGGCAGAGATTAGTCAGGGAGGTTTTGTGACCCATGATCCCTCAAACAACAGGAAACAACCTGTCAATCATTGGCCAATGTGCTTGGAACAGTTTATGGATGTTGATGTGAACAATATTCACAAAAGCATTGGTTCTGTGAATGCAGCCTGGGCTTTCGATCTATTCAGATGAGCCGTATTTATGGACCTGGCCAAGTGGTACAAAAGCATCACAACTCAAATCTGTCAAAAGTAGCACAACAACTCTCAGCTCTGGCAGCTCTGGTCTCTCTAACTGAATGCTGGAATTGACAGCTTAAGAAACCTGTAGATGTTGTTATCTGTAGCAAGTTCTTATTGTGTGCTGTCTTTCTCCTTCCAGCCTGCTCACGTCCCTGTCTGTCCATCAGTCTCTCCTCCTTTCTGTCTCTTTTTATCTCTGTCCCTCTCTTTCCTTCTGTCTCTCTGTCTTCCTCCATTCTCTGTCTTTGTCTCTGTCCATCAGTCTCTCCTCCTTTCTCTCCCTCTTTATCTCTGTCCCTCTCTTTCCTTCTGTCTCTCTGTCTTCCTCCATTCTCTGTCTTTGTCTCTGTCCTGCTCTCCTGCTCTCTCTCCGTCCCCACTGATCCTGGATCTGCTCCACCTTCCTGCTGGTAAAGGAAGGTTCTGGTGGCTGCTGTTGCAGGATGTGCTTGCTGATGGAGAAGTGTTGGGTGGAGGTTCATTGAAGGAGGGAGGTGCTGGACCTGCTCTACTTGGACAGAGTCAGGACAGAACTTTGGCTGGGGTTTGGTGACACACAAATAAAACTGACCTGACTTGAATTCATATTTATCAGAAAAAACATAAGCAACACAAGATCAACTAATCATGGCTGACTTGTGCACTGACCGCAACAAAATGTAGTAGAACTTGGTATTTACCACAGATTTCCCTTATGATCCTGATGACCTCTTCTCTCTGTGCAACATAAAGAAGAAGACAAAATCATGTTGCTCTTAAGACTCAGCGCTCAGTGTCGCGTGCAGCGTTACTCACGGTCAGGCCTGGTTCCCCCTTCTCTCCAGGTTTCCCCTAGAACATGAACATAGTTAATTTTTAGTTACATGACCGAATGTTAGGGATGGGATGAACAATACTTGATCGTTCCTGTCTGCCCCCCAGAAAGATTAATGAGTAACTATGTTTAGGTTGCTAGTTTCTTCTGAGCGCTGGTCAGTGTTAGCATTCTATGAGCTCGCAGAACATGAAGCTAGCAGACACATCTGGTTCTTTCCTGAGCAAAAGAAGACTTTTGGGGGAACATTTTCAAGCTTCAAATGTCCAAATGAGAGTCTGATGAGCTGCGTGCCTCAGTCAGGATATTAGCCTCCAGCTTTTGGCTGAGTTACGTCTTTAATTGTAACTTGCTCACTAAATTGTTCAACTTCTGTTGTAACAACTGGACAAAACCACTCAGACAGGAGCAGCATCAAATGCAGGTGTAACGACTTTAGCAAGACAATTATTTCCTCTGACACTGCCGACCAAACCAGTCTATAGGTGGAGCCCTGCTGGACTTGAGTGTGCTTGGAGCATCTGACTTAAGTCCAGTTTAAAGACTGGTCTCAACAAAGATCTACTTAGAAATATGAGGCTTGATAAAGACCAGTTGGCAATGGATGGAATTTAGAGAAAACTGTCAACACTGGAATCAATTGCAGCTAACTTGACTTGACAAGAGGCGATGGAAGAGTCTATCCTAATGATTTTATTGTCCTGAAATGGTTCAGTACATTTCCCCCAAGACAAAAATTAACCTCCAATATGTAATTTGAAATAAAAATTAAATTTTCGTTTTGCACAAAGGAAAGAAACATGAGGGAATGATGAACAAAAAATATATTTGATAATAAGCTGGGACCATCACAGAACTTTGAGGGAACTGTCTGGGAGTTGGTGATGTAAAGAAATATTTCCAAGATGGTGTTACCCTTGATCCCGTAGATCCAGGCTCTCCATAGTCTCCCTTGTCTCCTTTCTTCCCTCTGTCCCCAGGAATGCCTCTATCCCCCTGTGAATCATTAGCTATATTGATATAAGGTGTCATGAGACAACTTCTGCTATAATTAAATTGAGCTTTTGGATTTGTGACAGATCAATAGTGATAGAGCACTGGTAGACAGAGACAATGTTTCTGTACTCATTGTACCTTCTCCCCAGGAAGGCCTTCCCCTGGTGCCCCACGAGGGCCCACTGGCCCCTGAAATCCAGGCTCTCCCTGGAAACAAATACCAATGGAAGGGGAAGAGATACAAGGGCATCATCAACGTATAAACTGATCTTGTCCATAGAGTGAAAAATAAGAGGATGAGTAATTATAATTGTAATTTTATATCATTATTGTATTGTTATTATCATTAGCACAGGCTAACTATGGCTCAACTGAAAAAAAATGGCCATTGTGGATGTTTTTATTTGCACAACACAACCAAATAATAAGGACAAATTGTGCAGGAGAGATTAGGATATCTCAAGGGGGTTCACAGAGTTAATCTCACCTCCAAGCACATTTGATATTATAGGTGAATAATAACATAATTACAAAAGTCATAAAATCAAGCTAGGATAAAATAAACACCCATAACGGATCTCAGCCACACAATGCTTAGCTGAGTGCCAAAAAGCACAGAAAACAATGAGGACTCAGCAAAAAATTGTAGCAAAATTGCCATCATTCCAGCTGTGTTCCATGTTTTAAGTGTCCTACCTTTGGTCCTTGGATGCCCTCTCCTGGAGAACCTGGCAGGCCTGGTGGTCCAGGTTGCCCTACAGAGCCCTGGAATTACAGAGTACATGCATGTCCATTTCTAAGATGACTAAGGACTGTGATATGCTTGAAATATGGTTTATAAAAATAATAGAGATTGATTAGCTTTCTGCATTCACACAGAAACTGACCTTTGATCCATAAAGTCCAATCCCAGGAGGACCTGATGCCCCAGGGACCCCTGGTAGGCCTCTGTCACCCTGACACACAAATAGACAAACTCTTAAAGGACTTTCATCCTTTCAGAATTGAACAAGTTGTAAAAGTGGAGAAAAGCAGAGGTAGAAACAAGTGATAGAGAGGGATTTAGGGTGAATGAAAAATATTTTCGGAAGAACTCCTTGTTGTATAACTGGGTTTCAGATGTGACAATCAAGATTTTAAATGTTTTCAATGAACTTTGACAATTCGGATTTCAGGGGTGTCATTTTAGGGCAGAAGATATAATTATGTGAAAGTGGTCCCACCCCCTTTTGATGTATGTGCTGTAGATTATATGTTCAGACCCTCTGAAGTAAGGAAAAGCCCCAGGCCAAGAAAATACGCAGCTGCTTGCTCAACCTTTTCAGCTGTCACTCAACCAACAGAGAGAGCAAAAACTTTAGAAACAGTCCACAGTTATTCTAGCAGCCAAGCATAATCAACCCAAAGTACCAAGTGGCTTCAGGCCAGGTTCCCTGAGCTCTGGGCTCATGAAGCACTTCGTAATAAAGACAAAGAGCTCCTTGCAAAAACTAAGAATTATTTGAGCTGCTACAGATTGCTTATAGGTCTTAGTGAGGGGGAGAAGATGCTCCTGCAAATCTGCTCAACCTGGTATTCAAACACCGACAAGGTAGTAAAAGACGTGCTAGGATTGTATTTGTTGATTTCCATCTGGTTTTAACTCCAAATTTTAGTTGACAAGTAACCTTGACTGTAAAATGGTTTGCTGGACTTAACTGACGGAACACCCTGAAATGGAACGGTTGCTTATCTGAGGAGACGACACTATCCAAACATTTCAACATTTGCAGATGACTGTTCCGCTCAGCAGGGGCGGCATGGCTCAGAGGCAGAGAGGCCATCTAGCAAGCAAAGGGTTGCTGGTTTGATCCTCACTTCCCCCGTGACCATGTCCAAGAATCCTTGAGCAAGATACCGAGACCCTAATTGTTCCTGATGGCCCTGCAACGGACTGGTGACCCGTTCAGGGTGAACCCCACCTCTCACCCAATGTGAGCTGGGATAGACGCCAATATTTTGCCATTTTAACCTGGCAAAGTTCCATATTAAAGAATTCTGACATTGAGTCTGTTTTATTTTCTTCCTCAGTCTGCTGGAATAATCTCAGTATTGCTCACCAAAACAGGGAAAGTTAGCAGTAAAATAACTTCACCAACCAGTCCATCAGTCACAGCCCATCGCCTCTGTCAGAGCCAAACTTCTGGCTCCCACTTCATGTTTGAGATTGGGCCAGAGGTGTAGATGGTAGGGATGTGTTACTGCATTGGTACGATGATGATAATGATGAGGCCATCGACCTTTTTAAATATGTCTGTGTGTTTGCATTAATCAATGCTGTTGCCTTGCTGTTTATATAAATTTGCATAATTGCAGATCTGAGCTTCCAGGAGCAGCAGACCAAAGCACATTCTGCCCATTCACCAGATAAACGGACAAGAACACGTGTGGAAGAAAGTCTCTCATATTGTTCTGTGTGTAACTTCATTAACCACGCTGTAAAATTGGACAGATGTTTGCTAAAATTCAGGCAGAATTAGACAAAGCTCCAGTGCAGCCTGGAGATTAAAGGTTGTAGCAGAGGAACAGCACCTTTAGTTCAGAGGGACATCAGAGGACAGCTCACACATTTAGCCATTTAATGCTCACCCACACAGCTTCGTGAATTTAAATAAACAGACCACATTCCTTTAAAACCCCACAGACAGAAGTTGAGTCAAATTTGTGCCTTCTTTCCCCCTACATATTGATATCAACCTTACACCAAGACACACACAACAAAACCCAGATCAATTAATCAAGATCAATCTAGAGTAAAACCTGAATAGGAAGCTGTCACATTTCTAATTCTCATCAACCCTCTGACATAAAATCACTAGTAATACCCAAGTCTCTGTCCTCCCATTACTGGACCTTTGAAATGGTTGATTATGATAAATTTGCAGAGGGAGATGTTTTGACCTGGTTCAAGTGCAACCTTACAACCTTAAAGACAGAAATTTTTTTAACGTATGCTAGATGTACATCAGAGCATCCTCCAATAATCTGAGTCCCTCAAGGGTCTTTTCCTGGACCTCCATTATTCAGGGTCCAATTAGTTGATAGCGTTACAAATGTAAGGTGTATCACATAGCTTTGTCAACAAAAAAAATTATAGTTAAATAAAATCCCTGGGAGACAGCATAACATAATTCAATGGCCTTTAGCTACTCAAAACTGAAGGATTTTTTTTGGGCAAAGTAAGAAAATTGTGCTCTCTTTATCAACCTCACTGAAAGTGACCATCATTGAAAGTCAAAAGAAGTCTTGGGGTTGTCCTAGATTCAAACCTGAGTTTCAGCACTCACACGAACTCTAACTACATGTAAATCAGCTCAGACATGATGCTCAGATCAGAGTCACGGGGCCCCGTTTAAGTGATCTATGGTGCCAGGCGGTTGGCGGATGGTGCCATGTGTGCGCTGTGTGTTCAGCTTCATCTTTACATTTAGATGGCCAAAATTGGAACGTGAACCATGGAGTAAAGAGGCTGTCATTGGACACCTAATTATTCACAGGTGTGTTTTGGGTGTGACGTCACTCAAACCAATCAGAGAGCCTTGTTGCCTTCAAATCCCAGGTTGCGCCAGGACCAGGGCATCAATAAAAACCACATGGCAATGCTGCATACCTGCTTATTTGATGGATTAGCCTTTTAAATAGCGCTTCACACTGAACTCCATTGACCAAAGAACAGCATCTTCTTGGTCTATGGCACAAACCTCTCTGGTGTTCTCAGACAGCAATCGGCCATGGTTCCACCAGACCAGCCTCATTAGCAGATTCAGCCACCTGTCGGCGCAGGTGGAGCACAAGTTCCATTTGAACTGGCTTCAAACTAACAATGACACTTGCACTTGTCCAAGTGGCAGCTTGTGCTAGTGGTCTGGACTCCTACAGTGGTCTGTTCACAAGCCAGTCGAAGAATCATTCAGGAAGCTGAGAGATCAGATCAAGGTGCACCATCAGCCACATGGCGCCAGAACTGTTAATGCTCCCTCTGACCTCTTTGTTGAATGAAAGATGCTTATTGTTTATACTGATGAGTTTCCCTCTCACCTTAAAACTGCATCATACTCTCACAACTAGACCTTTACAGCAGGTGGCCTTTGCCTCCTTCAGCAATGTGACTGTCTCACCTTTGGACCAGGTAGTCCTTTTCCCTCAGGTCCCATCTCTCCTTGAACTCCTGGCAAGCCAGGCAGCCCCTAATGGTGAAGAAAAACAGGTTGACATGCTTTAGACTAGTAAATCCACATGACTACATTTTTGAAAAATGCTTTTAAAATATTTCAGAGTAAGACTGCCCTTACATCTGCTCACAACCACATAGCATGAATATACAGTATTTATACATAAGCACATAAGTACTTTATATCTTCTAAAGTTAAAGCACTCCTCAAAAACCCATCTCTTGAGCCAAGAATCTTAAACCACCTCAGAAAAAACAGTCGCTGTCAGAGTTTTGAAGACTCCTGAGGTGTTTGAGAATGGCGCTGTTTTCAGTGGGCAGTCCAGGGTCACGTGCACACGGTTGGAAGTACTGATAAAAAAATCAAGCAACTGCAATATCATTTATTTCAGGTTACACTTATTTATCTATTTCATTTTTGTGTAGAAAAGACTAAATCTATGGCTATCAATAAGACAAAATATACAAAATCTTTTTATATAAATATATTGGACCTTAAGATCATTTGATTTCTGTGCCCCCAGTTCAGATGTGAATCATGGTGATTGCTCTACGTTTGTTGTTCACATTGCTGCTTCTGTTTCACAACTGTGTCTGAACACACACTTAAGAAAAGCTCATACATGTGTAGAATGGAAATATCAGCCATCTCATGCATTAAGGTTTCAGATTGGTTTTATTCTCGTATTGCTAAAGGGAAATTATGTCGTATGGAGTGCCTCAAGGCGTCATCCCTGGCCCTTTATAATTTCTAATTTATATATTTCTATTAGTGCGATGGACTGGCAACCTGTCAAGGCTGACCCTGCCTTTCGCCCAATGTCAGCTGGGATAGCCCCCCCCCCCCCACAACCCTTAACAGATAAGCAGTATAAAGAAAATGGGTGGATGAATGGATAGTTCCATTAGGAACAACATCAGTTTGCATTTTGGGCAGGTTACACCCAAAAAGCACAACTCAAGGGGTCAAAATACAATCTGGTCTTAATGATGTTCACATCTTTCAACTTTACATTTAATTCTGGATAATCAAAAGACCCCAATGATCTGCATTTAAAAAAACCTCCTTAAGGAGCCAAATAATAATAATAATAATAATAGGGTGAATTCTGAATTCTCCATTCTATATCAGTAGATTACCTCTCCCTGAACACCAGGGTCACTGATCTGTTTGAGGCTCACCTGTGGTCCTGGAACACCATCTCCCTTTAAGCCTGGTGGTCCCACAGGCCCAGGATTCCCTTTGTTACCCTAATGTGGGAATTACATATTTGTCAAAATATGCAATGGAATACAGATAGATGTATGACAAGTTCAAAGTTAAGTAACTGACCTCAAAAATCTTTACATTATAAAATATTACAATTTGAAAAAATTGTTTTCATAAAGGCAAAACTGTCCTTTCCTTTTCTTTATGTGCTGGACTTCCGCTTGTGTCACGATCTCTTCATACTGGAAGTTGTTTCCATTGAGTGATTTACTACAATCACATCTATGTTCACGTTACCTTTGGTCCAATGATTCCTACACCAGGTTCTCCAACAAGTCCTGACGGTCCTACAGGTCCAAAATCTCCCTATTTAGACAAATCAACATGAGACCCATGAATAAGAAGACTCACGATCTCTGACCCAAGTAAGTACAACATGGGGATGGACCTGTGCTGCACATGCAGCAGGTGAACAGGTGACTATTTGAAAAAAAGAGGCCATCTTTAAGACAAAATGAGAAGCAGCAGTGGGGCCGTCTCTGGAGTATCTCCAGCATGCTATAGGTACACTTTGATATTATGTGTTTTAATATAATTTTTGTTGGTGGCCAGCAAGCACCCACTGAGGTGAAAGGTCACAGGCTCTTTCAAGATGCTCATCCAGAGCCATTCGTGGTA
Organism: Aulostomus chinensis; assembly: GCF_037954235.1. Classification (NCBI taxonomy): domain Eukaryota; kingdom Metazoa; phylum Chordata; class Actinopteri; order Syngnathiformes; family Aulostomidae; genus Aulostomus; species Aulostomus chinensis. The sequence continues at coordinate 20,306,198 of NC_141341.1, read as the reverse complement.
TTTCAGGTAAAATAAATCCCCAGCTACAAACACCTCTTCTGTTCTGACGATGCAAGGTTTGAATGTCCTCATGATTTTTCTAACCTTTCACTTTAATTTCAGCCAAACAATACATAAAGGAAAGCATGGTTTGATTTTCCTGAGGTATTCATTTTTGAGTAAACAGGCCTAGTCATCATTTCATATTCATGACATCAGACTGCAGCTGGCTGATGTCCTGCCGGTTCGGGTAGAAGATTTAACCGTCATTTCATATGCTGGACTTCCATGTGAAAATCAAGATGACAAAAATTCAATTTTGTAGTTTTTTTTCCAAGCAAACTCCCAGAGGTTGTTGAGTTGCCTTCAGGGCCCAACATGGAAACAGCGATGAGTCGTGCGTCTCTGTTAGTTGCTGACTGTTTGACCAATGATATGTGAATCTAAAGTAGCTGCATTAAGGTGATGAACCACACAATCATAAAAGGTGTCATCACCTTCGGTCCTGGTAAGCCCCGCCCTGCAGGTCCAGGTAGACCCACCATTCCTTGGCTGCCAGGCTCCCCCTGAATAGAGGGAAATGAGTGACAGGGAGATGTTGCTGTTGAGAACAGGTCTAAGCACTTCATGTTTCCATGTCCGTGTGTCTGATGGCGTCCGCATCGGACGTTGTGTAACACAGGTGTGACTGGAGTGTCCGGTACAGCTCTTTATCCACTAAAGACACTTAGCACCACAAACAAGAGCCTTTTTCTGATTGTTTCGTCATCTTCTTAATTTCCAACATGAATGGAATGTAGATGGGTTGCATGTGTAGAACACCAGACCAACACAGAAGCTCAGTAGCAGCAGGAAGGTAGCGCGGTTAGTAGTCTGGTTAGTAGGTTGCAGCTGGTAAAGGAGGATGGCTGAACTGGATCTTAACAAATATTTTAATCATTTTTATTGACCATTAAATGGAAATATTTGTCATTTTAAGAATGTGGTGGAGCTGTGGTTACCAACAGCTACTGTCAGTTTGCATTGTTTGTTTGCTTCCACCTGGTGTGTCAGGTTGGACATCATGAACAGGCCGGAGCAGTAGAGCACACGAGCCCAGTGAGCTGGACGTGTAGGGGGACCGGGAGCTGCTCCTCCTGTCAGTGTCACAGCCTCTGTGCAAATAGGAAATGGACTGTAGCAGCAGCACTTCATTCACACACACTCCCACACTGATGGTGTAAGCTGCCATGCAAGGTGCCAACCTGCTCATCGGGAGCATTAGGAGTTCAGGATGTTGCTCAAAGGCACTTCAGCACAGTCTCTGGGGGAAGTGAGGCTCAAACCAGTGACTCTAGACAGCCACTCTTCCTCAGAGCCACGTCATTCCATTCTCAGCAGGCCTGAATGGTGGCTAGCAGCCAGTTAGCATGCATCGTTAGCATAACCCTGCTCTGGTGTGTTTATTGTTTGACAGCACCGTAGTGGGCAGTGACAGGTGTGTGTAGGATGATGTGAGCAGTACGAGTACGGAGGCGGATCATTCCAGACTCATTTGACCTGAGAATGAGTGCAAATGCTGACATTAGTTTTTGACAGTGAAGAGAAAAGCGAAGTGAGTGCGAGTGTAACACACCTTTGCTCCAGCAGGTCCCACTGGGCCTGGAGAGCCCGCGAGTCCCCTCAACCCACGGTCACCTCGATCTCCCTGTTGAAATCACACACACACACACACACACACACACACACACACACACACACACACACACACACACACACACACACACACACACAGACGCAACACTCAGAGGGCCCACTCAGGTTCATGATAGCACTGCTGACAGGTTTGCTGAGAGGTCGGTGAAGAACGTGTATGAATATTTACTGACTGACGCCCTTCAGATGATTGACATAAAGGTTTGTTCCTGCCAGCTCAAGAAAATAACTGTAACGATCATTTTAGGCAAGGTAAGGCAATTTTATTTGTAGAGCCCGTTTTCACCACCAGTTTGTCTCCAGGCTTCATGGCATCATAACAACATCCTCTGCCCTCAGAGCCTCACATCGACTGAGGAGAAACTCCATAGAAAACCTTTAACAGGGAAAAATCTGAGAAACCTCAGGGTAAGGAGGGGAGGAGGATCCCTCACCAGGAGGGACAGACGGACAGGAGATGTTGTTACAGACAAGAAAACAGTTTATAATACAAAATGTGGGAAACACGGAAATGTTAATAACAGCTGAAGAAGTAAGCTTCTGGTAGGGGAGGCAGGGAGAGCAAGCCAGCTTGATGGGGGACTGGATGGCAGACTGGTTCATGGAAGGGGAGCGCAGGCCGGTGTAACAGTAGGGAATAAGAGGGGGGGGGGGGGCGATGCAGGCGGCGGTTGGGGCTCTGGTGGATCTTATTATGCAGCACTTTTCTAGCTTCAGCAAAAATTAAGTCCCAATTAAAATATGCACACACAAAACACAATGACAACAACATTTTGCTGCAGACTGCCCCCCCTCAGGACATCAAGCAGAGCTATTGAATGAGAGCATAAAAACTGAAGAAAAAAATACTGTCAGCAGCAGTACTGCTGGTGATAAAAGAATACCTTTTCTCCAGGCATGCCTTTCCCCGGTTCTCCATCTTGGCCTCTTGTGCCAGGCAAGCCCATCTCTCCCTAGATGAACAGACAGATGGAACATGAAACAACAACACAGCTGCTGGGATAGAGCCTGGACGGCGCCTCCAGAGGGGGAAGTTGGACAACTTTGAGAAACATATATTTTAACAGTCAGGGGACACTCATAGGTCACTGGAACACCAACACCAACACCAACAGTGAAGAGGCACATAGAGAAAGAGACAAGCGTCGTGAGAGGTCAGACTGAAGCCACACTTGTAATCACCTTCATTGTCAGACCAATACCTCAAGACACCAGGACACACATTAAAATCACACTTTAATAGAGGGGCGCGACACCAAATGTGAAATACAACCAATACTAGGCCCTTGCAAGCCCTCCCCTGCTTGGACATGACTAATCAGCACTTGCGGCCAACCAGGACACATCAAATGTGCTACACTTAGAGAGAGTGAGAGGAGCAACAACATCCAACATGAACGTACATCTCACATGTGTCTCATAACCCTGACGGAGACCACAAGCTGAAACGTGTCAGTGTAGCAATAAAGATGTTCAGCTGTTGCTGGAGTGTTGACCTCTGACCTCCAGACTCACCTTTGGCCCAACGGCTCCATCCTCCCCGGGAATTCCAGGTACCCCAGGAGCCCCATCAGGACCCGGTTCGCCCTGCAAGTCCACACATGAACAACCTCAAACGTCTGCGATGTCTGATCATGCTGATGAATCGGCTGTAATCGAAGTTGACTTACTTTGGGTCCCGGCTCACCCATCCCCCGCTCGCCCTGAGCACCCGGCTCTCCTGGGAAGCCCTGGTCGCCCTGGGAAACAGCAGTAGATGCTGAACATGTGTGTCGCTGATTTGGTGTGAGGAGGTTGTTACTTAATTCATTCACTTAAATCAAAAAGTGGTTTCTTTGTTCCAAGCCTCCCTCTGTGGTCACACATCCCTCCCCCTCTCCAGTAAGGAACAACTCCAAACGCAGCAGGAGAGTCAGAGGTTCAGTATCACATGCACCTGTTCAGGGATTGAACCAGCAACCCTCTGATCACTGCATAGCCACTCTAGCAGCTGAGCTTCAGTCCCCTCACGTAAGGCATCTCTGTTTGATAAAAGTATGACAATGAGTCACGACCAGCCATTTCTGAAGGCGCTCCTCAAAGCTTGTGAGTGCTGCTGAAGGTCGGAAGGTTTCTATGGCCACAGGTGACAGGTGGCATGCTGCCCCCTGCTGGTTTGGAGAGTGAAACATAAGGTGCTCATACACCAAAGTCCCCACCAATGCAGGGTGTTGCTCATATAAAGACAGATCAAGCCCTGCTTCCTGTTCCTTGGATACAAACTCCTCACTACCAACCTTTGGTCCCACTATACCCAGTCCAGGAGGTCCTCTTGGACCAGTAGGCCCTGCTGGCCCTGGGTCCCCCTAAAATAAGAGAGAGAGAAATCTAAATGTAAAATCAAGGACATTTGTGAGAGGCACATTCCTGACATTTTCTCTGCCCCTGCCTTTTCTCCCTGGATGCCGGCTCCTGGAAACCCCACCAAGCCGGGTAGACCAGGAACTCCGGTGTTCCCCTGAGGATCAGACAGGTGAGGGGTCAGAGGGGTCAATCTTTACAGTGCTGTGTGTGAAGTCTCTGCCGTATTAAACACTAAACCACACCTTATCACCTTTGAACCCCAGGCCTGGTGGCCCCCGGCTGCCTTTAGGACCCGGATACCCCCTGTCCCCCTGGAAGAGTTGTGAGCCAGTGGTCAGAGAACAGTAGTCAGATGATTACTGAGCGACAGAACAAAGACCTGAACTCACCTTGGGCCCTGGAAGACCCTCACCTGGAAACCCTGGAGAACCTTGTACCCCTGTCGTCCCCACCGGACCCTGAGTACATCAACATACCACTCATCAGGACAGGATCCAGTTTACACATGCACACATCTGCGCACACACACACACACACACACACACACACACACACACACACACACACACACACACACACGCACACGCACACACGCATGCACACGCACACACTGAAGAGTTTGTAAACCCACCGGCATCCCTGGTTCTCCGATACCCATCGGTCCAGGTGAACCTGGTCTTCCTTGGTTTCCCTTGTCCCCCTAAATGAAGAGTTGTAGAGATCGTAAAGCGAGGATTAGCCTTCCTGCAAATATCCAAACAGGAAAATATGACTTATGTCATCAATGACAAAATCAAAACATCTGAAACATTTAAATCTACCTTGGGTCCAGGGAACCCAACGCCATTATCGCCAGGAAGTCCAGGTGCCCCTCTTGGTCCTCGCTCACCCTTTAGTTGTAACAAAAATGATGGATCTGGATTCATCTGACACCATAATGTTCATGTGAAACTTGGAAGAGTTCTTACTTTGGATCCCAATGGCCCTTGTGGACCCTGATCTCCGGCGCTGCCCCTGGCTCCCTGACACACACACACACACACACACACACACACACACACACACACACACACACACACACACACACACACACACACACACACACACACATACATGCACAGACGTGCACACACACACATAATGAAGTTTTACTGTTATTGTTGTCTTTTTCCTTGTGTACTTGTTACAACTTCTTGCTAGAACGTTTTTAAAGGACTTTGTGCAGCATGGAGTTGTTGAGCTCAGCAGCAGCGCCCCCTGCTGACACATTTCATTACACTGACAGACACTTTCTCCTCTAACTTCCTCTAAAATCAGCATCTTACTCTTTGGCATTGACATGATTCCACAGCTTCAGGCACCTAAAGGCACCACTACAAGCTGGCAGCAGGTGTGAGCCTCCAGTTACAGATGGAGCTCAATGGAGGAACAAAAGCGGCTCCATCCTCCTCCCTCACCAGTCGGTGTACCGTCAGTAATGAGGTCTAACGTTAGTTCCATCAGAATAATGTTGCTCAACATCGTGATGCAAGTGTTGCTGAGTTACTAAACCTGGTGAAAACAACTTTGCAACTTCTATCGGGAACCTGTAACCTGTTGGAATGCTGGCTGAAAGGTTATGAAGAAGAAGAAGAAGACGAAGAGGAAGAAGAAGGTGCAACACTATTAACCCTTTAAAACCCTCTGCCTCTAACGTTGTAATTTGTCAACTCTTCTTTCTAACCAATGCTGGACATGAGGACCAAGCATGACGGACAGCTGTGACCGCCCTCTGCTGGAGGACAACAGGACTGCAGCATCTTTAGCCTCAGGACATCTTCAGCCACGTCTGCCGGCTCAAGTGAATGAACTCCTGGCAGCTTTGTTTGATGACACATCTGTTCTGCTCCACTCATAATGGTTTGATGTTTCTGACCCGTTTGTTTCTGAGTTCTACAGAAAAGAGGTGTGATCAGTGGAACACCAGGCTCATTCGGCCCATCATCAAAGTCTTTAAGTGTGTGTTAAACTCCAGGTCGGTGACACGGCCTCTAAATGGACGCCAGCATCAAATCTGCTCCGCCACATAGGCTTGAAGAAGATCGACAGGGATTTTACTGGGACCAGCTACTTATTCATCTCCACCTGGGGGCTAAAAAAAACATTAATTCAGGCTTTTGTTGTTTTGAGAGTGATTTGTGGGACACGACATCCAGACAGGGTGTTTCTGATGGGAGCCTGAGGACCAGCAGTGACCAGTGATGATTCACTGTGTTTCTATGCAGCTACACAGTCCATGTGGAGCAGCACCAGTGGAACACACCTGCTACATGGAATCTTGCAACCTCTTCCATCTCATATTAATTTCCCTTTGGAGTTTCTGACTTTGTGTTCGTAGAAATGAAGTTGGTCAACTTGATCATCATAAACTATAAGAGAAAAGCTGAGACATTTTGTCCTGATCTCACTGTAATCAAAATAATCAGAGGAGCCCTCAGGTCCATCTTCACCCCCCTTATCTGGGGCCAGACTGGCCAGGTAGTCCAGCACCACCCCCCCCCCTCCCCTCCTAGGGGGTCCCAGGAGAGATGAACACCTCCAGGTTTGAAAATGAAAATGGTATGAATGGTCCGAAGGAAAGAAAAATATATCGATTCTGAGTCAATGGGCCAAATAAGAAGATAAGTTGAGGTATCAATGACACCGACGCGTTCGGAGGATGCTGCATGCTATTTTGATGGTGAATGCTTTGAATGCTTTTCAAGCTTTGAATGTCATTTTCGTGGGAATGGGACCCCGATGAGAAGACCACTCTGACGATGCTGAAGGGAGCAACAAGTATTTAAGGAGAGAGGGAATGGATAACATGTGCCCAAATCCTAATCCCCTGGGACAAGGTCTGCTCAAAGACTACAACCACACATTGCAAGCTTGGATTCAGCCCTTTAGAAAGGCAACATTGGCAGGGATAAGACCTAATCCACAACTCACATTCCACATGTGCAGAGTAGGAGATGGCCTCGGAGTGTGTGGCTTCCAGCACAGCGCCGATTGTTCCAGCGCGGATGTGGGAGGACACAGGAATCTTTCCATTTGCCCATTCAGGTATGAAGACTCACACAGACATATTCAATTCTATCTTCAATTTCTGAATCAAAGCAGCTCTGCATGATGGTACGGTCACACCCCGCCCCCAAAACACAGTCTACACTTGATGGGAAAGGATGTTAGTTCAGCTAGCAGAACTGGTACAGTTAGTTAGCAGCTACCATCTTCAAATTGATGAAAATAAAACTGACATTTGTGTTCAACTCACTCATCTGTCAATGGAATGTAAACGTCAAGCCAGAATCTTTGGTGTCATCTTGATTCACATCTGAATTTCAACAGTCTCCTAAAAACGATCAAATCAACCCTCTACCGTCTCAGAAACATCACATGAATCAGAGACGTCCAAACAAAACATGATTGAGAGAAATGACTAGATTCTTTTCATTCCAGCAAGGCAGTGACCAGACAGATCAAACCGACCCAGAATGCGGCAGCCAGGCTTGGAACCAGGACTAACAAAGCTCAGCATACAGCACCAGTTCTCAAATCTTCCAGCCCCTCAGAAATCCACTTGGAAATAGTAGACCACAATTCCCTTGATGGTTTCGGCCCAACAGAGGTCCTGATGCACTTGGAGCACTCTAGACCACGAAGGCCAGATGGCTCTGGACTACCAGATGTTCCTAGAGTCCGTGAGCTTCTACCCTGCTCACACTGCTGACAGAGACAATGCTGGACTCTTTAAAATCCAAGCTAGAGACCTGCCTCATAGCTTTGAATCAACCTGACCAAAGAAACATTGGACTTGTTTATTTGTTGTTTGTTTTATTGTTATTTGTACTTTGATTGTTTACACGGGCTGCTTTCTGTCTGCAACTCCACTTGATTTATTGTTTTCCCTCATTATTCTCTCTCTCCTCCTGGTTGTTTTATTTGGCGTACTCAGTGAAGGAGAAACACATGAGCCTCTCCGTACATTCCCTTTGGTTTGGCTGTAGTGAGTCATGTGACTGTCAGGCGTCACAGCTATGAGGAATGAGTTAGACACATGATGGCCGTCCTTGTCCAGATTGATCCAAACTCACTCTAGATGCAGAAGACACACTGAACCAACTTTCTACATCAACTACATGTAAAGACCAAAGCTACAAACATCACCTGCTCTCCTCTGGGGCCTCTGGGGCCAGGAGGTCCGTCTGCACCCTGTGGATGGATATCAATTAATACCGTATCACCAAAACAGCACGACGGTAATTTGCTGAGATCAAAATAATCATTAAACCTACTTCCTCTCCCTTTTTACCCGCCGCACCACATTCACCTCGTTGTCCCTGCAACACACAAGCAGGGGAGCTTAACTTCTTCACCAGGCGACCTGCCACCGTCCTCATCACTCAGATCCTTCTCATGTATGTCAGTAATCATGCGTGTGAGCACAGTTTGATGATAACAGCCTAGTATGAGTTCCTACCTTTTCGCCCTTGCTGCCAGGCTGACCCTGGAAGAGAGACAAGGATGACACAGTGGTTACTCACAATTCGCCATCATCTCAAGTCAAAATCTAGTCAGGTTACTGTTGGAGGTGAGAAGCCCAGGTCAGGGGCGCTGATCAGAGTTCAATGCAAAAGACTTTCATTCTTTTTTATGATAAAACCAATAAAAATAAGTTAATAACAGTCATCGACCAACCTCTGAATGTTTGCGTTCCTTTCTGGCCTTGTCACCCCCCCCCCCCGCCCTCTGAGAGGAACTCAGAGACGTTAACGGAACTAGTTCCTGCTTACTTTGTCAAGCTAATTCAAGAACATTTAGAGTCTCTGCCTCGGCACCCTGAAGGAAAACAGATCAGCGTCAGGAAGAGGTTGGACTCTTACCTCAAGGCCCCCCATCCCAGGACGTCCATTCACGCCTGGTTCCCCCTGCGGTGAGCGCGTCCAGACAAAACAGCACATCAGAGGTCACTTTGTGGATTCTTTCTGTTACCAGTGGAGGATTACGCAGACAATAGAGACTTACGCGAGATCCCTTTGGACCTGGAGCTCCGTCAGAGCCCGGCTCGCCTGGCCTCCCCTACATGAAAGTAAAGGGAGAGATTGTGCAGAATGAGAATATTTGGGCCCCTTTTCAGTTCGGACTGTGTGAGTTTAGCCAAAGGTGAGCAGAGTCATGCTCGCTGTGACCTGTCTGTGACCCCCACCCAACACAAAGCTCTGCCTCAGTGCAGAAGTTCTCAGATCGCCTCAGCTTGTGTGTTTGCTCATGTTTAATCTTCCGTCCTTGACCTCCGCTTCAGTCCAGAGGCCGCTATTCAGCGCTGCCGCCCGTGAAAACAGCCCCCCAGCGGACCCTCTCGCCACCTGCTACACTTGCATTGTGAGAAACACACTTTCACACCTCTAAACTGAAGGGCCCCAGATACACCTGCTGGCTGGAGCCCGGTGGCCAACCCTGGAGGCGTCCTGGGTCTGCCAGTGTGGGTGACCACCACAGGAGCCTAGGCCAAAGCCCCCGAGGGAGCAGGACCCAACACAGCTGCTCAGGCTGCTAGTCTGAATGCCAAAGACCTACAGCCAAGCGCCCAACTCACAGTCAGATCAGCAGAAGAGACACAACAATAATGTTCTCAGCAATAATGATCAATAAAGTGTGAGTAGATACTAGTGGCATCCATCTGGTACTCACCGGGCTTCCCGGAGGGCCCCGCTCCCCCCGCTCACACAAGCAGCTCTTTGGCTCTGGACACTGAAACATGGTCAGCTGCAGTTAGTCAACACAACCACAATCACAATCATTATGAATATATGTCATATTACTTACCGATGTTTTGACAAGAGCATGCTGGAAGGAGGAAAGACAGGAGGACACATTAGTCTGTCTCACAGCACACGTTTGGATTTATGGTAATCATTCCTGATACCAGAGCTGGGACCAAGTGATGGGAAGTCACGGTCACTTTGGGCAAAAGCTCTGCCTCAGAGCAGAAAATGTCATTCAGGGTTTGTCACGTTCCGTATGACAGCAGGTTTCTGTGCTACCATGCGGAAATAGAAGGTTAGCAAGTTCACTTCAGGCTTAACAACACTACTGTTCATCTATTAATAATCTGACATCGGATCGCTGGGGTTGCCTCAGGAGTCTGACCAGGGAAACGCTTTGGTCTCTCCTGGTGAGCATCTATGTGGGGCTCAAGAGACTATCGAGTCTTTCAAGTCAAAAGGCACAAATGTAAGTGAAGTCACAAATCAGTCACAACTGATGAGGTCTTGCTGATTTTTGGTGTTTCCAGTCACCACTCACTCTGACCCATGATCCTGGGACAGGTCCGACAAGGCTGTGTCCCACTCACTCACCTTTCCAGACCCAGAGTCGCTTGTAGCAGATTCAAAAATTCAGATTCAGGGGCGGGCTCTAGACGAGCTGCTGACAGGCCAATAAAGTCTGGAGCTGTTAATTTGGATTCTTTACACACATTTTAGTCCATCAAGTATACGGGCTGTGGGATCCGTTCAGGGTCGGTGTATCTGTGCATATTAACGTAACTAACCAGTTCACTGAAGAGTCTGGCGTCCAGCTGGTCATCTGTGAGGCTGAAGACGTGCTGCTGCGGGGGGGCACTGGCGATGGAGCGTAGCTTTGCCCCCATGGGGCCATTTTTGGGTAAGTCCGTCAGCCGGATGGTGAACAACCGGATGTTGCTCTGTTTGGCTTCAGCGGCAGCCATCACAGCACTGGGGCTGCGAGGGTGGTCTGTTCCATCCGTCATCAACAGCACCACCCTCAGGCTGCTAGAGGACGTCTCACGGCTGAACACCTGGGTGGCGTTAGTGATGGCATAGGCGGAGTACGTGCCATGGCCGATGAAGGACATGGAGGCCACTCGACTGTGGAAGACATCCAGGTCCTGCCAGTCTCGGAAGTTGTGCTCCACTGATACGCTGCTGCTGTACTGCAGGGCAGCCAGGCGGAGCCGCAGGCGCCAGCCGTCGGCGTGCAGCTGCATCAGCTTGGTACTGAAGCGCAGGATGAAGTTCTTCTGGCGCTCAAACAGCTGAGGTTTGGCTTTCTCTGAACTGTCCACGATGAACATGATCTCCACCGGGCAGATCAGGACTGGACAGGAAGCACAACAGTAGTTATTCAGAGAGGTTTCAAACTGTCGCAGGGCCACTGGAGGGTCTGTCAGGAGTTTCAATCTAATCCAGGTCAGGTGAAAATCCTGTTACTGAGGCATGAAATTAGAGGATGTGGCATGGAGTAAGAGGAGGATAGTAATATTTGACATGTAACTACATGGTAAATACACAGTAACTACATGTAAGCGTCAAATGACAGCACTGTTGATTCAGATGTAACTTAGAAGCATTTGTGGTTTTATACAAGTGTTTCAGGATGATCTTCAACCCTCTAGATGAATCAGTCAATCACTATGAGATGAAATCAAAACAAGTAGTTGAGCATTTTTCGAACTTTTGAAGGAAAGTGTGAGTTGCTGGAGACTGGTGCATGCTGGGAAGCTGTGGAATGTTGGACAGATGCATCTATCTGGGCAGAGAATCCAGGAGCTGTGATGGTATGACTGGATGGGATGAAGTCTTACCTGCGGCTTCAGGCCTGATGACCTGGTTATCGTCTCTCTGACCTTTCCTCCTCCTTTTCTGACCTGTGGCCAGAGCTGACAGCGCCACCACCAGCACAAGAAGCTTCAGCAGCCACATGGTTGGCATTCAGTGATTCAGTGCAGTTGCGTCACCTGTCAGGGGAGATGAAGACGGCGGCGGGCTGTCGTGAGTGAAGGAGGCTTCATGTGTCACACTTCCATTCATGACTGTGATGTATGCAATGATGCAGGAAGCAGAGACAATCTTGGATTTTTATATAGCAACAGCACTGCTAGTAAACCTGCATCATTGGTAGTATTCATGCATCTTTGTGTCACATTCTCAGTGGCTTCATGACATCATGCCACAGCTACAATAACATTTTCTCGTACTTCTCATATATTGATATAATTTGGTATTTATTCCTTTATTTCAGCCCATGGTTCTGACAGATGTGCATACATTCCGGGCTGATCAATAACACATAGCTGAGAAGGCGCTGGTTGAAGCCGGGATTATTGCACCTACCCTTTTAACATTAAATGGTCAAAACAAAAACAAGAAAACTGTTGCAAATTGATTCCATTTTTCTTCCTGTGGAACACTTGTACTTGTTCTTTCACATGTACTGCCCTTTGTTCTCTCTACTCCCTCTGATCCTGGTTTATTTGAAGTTGGTCCCTAAATCTCCCCTTGGGGATCAATCGTGTCTCCTCTTATCTTCTATGCGTTGTTGTTCTTAATCTTGGATGCTGTTACATCTATGTTCTTCCTCCCAGGATGACATGTCATCACACACAGCGTCTGTGAATGGAAAGTCCGATTTGTTGCTGATAATTACTTCCCTGTTGAACAATGCATTTGTGAATCGAGCCACACAAACACGCAGACCTAGAGACAGAGAGACAGGCAGATAAATCGATGGACCGGAGACTGATAGATATAGAGACACAGACCCACAGACACTTGTAAATGCAGGTTCAACAGTTTGCATGACAAAAGGACTCATTTTTAAACATCGTCTTTCTACTTTAGTGGCACTCAAAACGCTTTTCACCCGTTCACACACACTGATGGTGGAGCTGCCATGCAAAGTGCCACCCTACTCATCAGGAGCAATCAGGGGTTCAGTATCTTGCTCAAGGACACTTGGACATGGTAACCGTGGGAAGTGGGGATCAAACCAGCAACACTTTGTTTGCTGGACAGCCTCTCTACCTCTGAGCCATACCATTTATATAGAAATGTAACAACACTCAAACATTAATCCATTCATCCATCCCTCCATTTTCTCCCTCTTGTCCTGTTAAGGGTGGTGGGGGTGGAGCCTATCCCAGCAGCCTTCCCCCTGGACGGGTCACCAGTCCATGGCAGGGCCATTGGCTCTCCCAGCCACGCCTACGGTCAATTTAGAGTCTGGATTAACCTGGTCCCTCTTGATGTCTTTGGACTGTGGAGGAAGCTGGAGTACCGGAGAGAACCCACGCAGAAACAGGGAGAACATGGGGCCGGGGCTCCACCCACAACCTTCTTGCTGGGGGCCACAGTAATGACCACTGCTCTACCTGGCCACCCAACACTCAAACCTACTTTTGATGAAAATTGCAAAGACTTGTGTAAACACATCAACTGCAGGTGTGTATTTCAAGTGCACATCCACATTAGATCTGTGTGTTCGAACTGGGTGACTCGTTCTGTGTGGGTTTTATAATGAAATAGTTGGCTCATTAGAGTCAAAGCAGGTCAGAGGGAGAGGCTGTCAGTCAAACCCTGACTGGTCTCCTCACTGGTTTCACCACCTGCACGAGTACAGGAGCGCATGCATCTTGGCATTCACAGAGACTTGGCTCAACAAGGATGTTGACATCAGCGCAGTACACATCAACGGATTTGGCTCCCCCATCAGACTGGACCACCACAGTGATGTCACTGGGAAACTACAGGGCAGTGGTGTGTGTTTCTACGTGAACCCCTGCTGGTGTTCCACCGTCCATGTGAGAGAGAAACTGTGCACTCTGGACATCGAGCTCCTGGCAGTCTCTCTCCGCCTGTTCTACCTCCCCACGGAATGCCCCCAACTCTTCTTCGTCCTGGTCCACATCCACCCCAGAGCGAAGCCCACCACAACAACCAACCACATCAGAACAAGCTGGAGCAGAACCTGAACAAGCTGGAGCAACTATCCCCTGACTCCACTAAATTCCTCTTCGGGGATTTCAACCACTGCAACCCTGACAAATCCCTGAAAGGCTTCACACAATACATCTCATGCTCCACCCGCCTGGGGAAGACACGAGACACATGCTATGGCTACGTTCTCGATGCCTACAGGTCTATTGCCCTCCACCCCCCAGGCTCCTCTGATCACCACACCATCCTGCTTCTCCCGAACTACAGCCCGGTCACTAGGATAGCTAAGAGGGTGACCAAGACGATCAAAAAGTGGACCAGTGAGGGAACAGTGGACCCTGCTCTCCAGGGATGTCTGGAGTCTACTGACTGGAGCAACCTCCTCTCCTCCTCCAGTGACATTGATGAGCAGGTGGATGTGGTCTCCTCCTACATGAACTTCTGCAAGGACAACATCATCCCCTCTAAATCAGTCACCATCTTTCCTAACAATAAACCCTGAGTCACCAAGGAGCTGAAGGAGATCATCAACAGGAAGAAACACATCTTCTTCACTGGGTCTGAGATGGAGAAGGAGATAAGCAAGGAGGTCAAAAGAGCCATCAAGATCGCCAAGATGAGATACAAAAACACAGAGGAGGAGAGTTCCCTCAGGGGGAACCTCCGTGCTGCTTGGCAGTGTCTGAAGAGAATGACAGCTGTTAACTCTGTCACCACCATCAGTGACTCAGTCCACATGACTGGCAGCAGCCACACATCCCTCCCCAACCACCTCAATTCTTTCTACACCAGCTTGCCAACACCAGGTCCCACCTCAGGCCCGGCGCATCCCCCATCACATTCTGCACCAAGGATGTTGTGAATGCCCTCAAGAGGACCAAGATGAACAGTGTGCCTGGCGCCGACAACATCAGTGGCCGGGTCCTCAAACAGTGCTCTGACCAGCTTGGGTGCATCTTCCAAAGACTCTTCCAGACCTCTATGGACACTGGCACTGTCCACAGGCTCTGGAAACACTCCCCCATCATCCCCATCCCCAGGAGGAACCCTCCCAAGACCCCTAACAATCTCCGCCCAGTGGCCCTCACCTCCCATGTGATGAAAGCCATGGAGAGGGTGGTGAACAGCACATCCTCTCTTGGACAGGTTCACAGCTCCACCCCCTACAATTCGCATACCGGGCAGGCAGAGGCAGAGGCGACACCAAAGCCCTCATCATCCATCCACAAACACCTGGAGCTTCCCAACACCTCGGCCAGGCTTCTGTTTGCAGACATCTCCTCTGCTTTTAACACCCTGCAGCCACACATCCTGGCAGAGAGGCTCCACCTAAACTTCACCCTGGACGATCAGCTCCTTCTCTGGAGCCTAGACTTCCTCACCCACAGAGCACAAAGAGTCCGGATCAACAACAACCTGTCTGACCTCCTTACCACCACAACAGGCTCCCCACAGGGCTGAGCGTTCTCACCACGGCTCTTCTTCCTCTACACCGATGAGCACAGGACCTCAAAACCCGATTGTCATCTGGTGAAGTTTGCTGATGACATAGTCCTCCTGCCCCTCCTGTCCCTCCTGTCCGGCTCCACCCAGCACCATAGACCTGCCTTGCAGCAATTTGTTGAGTGGTGTGACGCCTCCAGCTCCCGGTTGGAGCTTAACGTCAGCAAGACCAAGGAGATAGTGGTGACCTTCTCAGGAAGACAGAGGGAGATGGCTGCCCCGTCTCCACCGTTATCCATGGGTTATTGGTAGAGACTGTGATGGAGTACAGATATCTAGGGACCATCTTCAATGACCACCTGAGGTTCTCCTCTAACACGGAGGAGATCCTGAAGGAAACTGAACTCTGTCAGCAGTAAGATCCTTTTGACCTTCTCCTACTCATTTATTGAATCAGTCTTATCGTTCTCAGTGGTCTGCTGGTTCCACTCCATCAACCTGCAGGAGAAGAACCGCCCACATAGCATCGTCAAGGCGAGTTCCAACATATTTGGACTTCTCATTCGCTCCCTGACGGCTGTGTATGAGCAGCAGGTCTGCGGCATGGCTGCCCAGATCCTGAAGGAACACTCCCATGCTCTCTTCCCGGCATTCGAGAGGCTGCCATCCAGTCCCAGGCTACGGTGTTGGCCTGCAGGACCCAGTGGAGGAGATCCACCTTTGTCCCCCAGGCTGTCTTCCTCCTTAACTCTTTGACCTCCCTGCACACTGACCCCTAGTACCACCCACAAGATGGCCACTGGCCACTTGTCC
This sequence comes from Aulostomus chinensis, assembly GCF_037954235.1. Lineage (NCBI taxonomy): Eukaryota > Metazoa > Chordata > Actinopteri > Syngnathiformes > Aulostomidae > Aulostomus > Aulostomus chinensis. The sequence goes on along the minus strand of NC_141341.1, from coordinate 20,290,167 downwards.
TACACCGAGTGTACGCCTGTACTTCCTGTGTATGCTGCAACTATATTTATATTCTTTTCATGCTACGATTCATCCTGTACATACCACAGTATTTGCAAAGTACTTCTCATTCATTATTGTAATTATACGACTTATCTATTGTGCACTACTCCTTCTTCTGCACTACT